>NC_079231.1:24526713-24616713 GCF_029633865.1 Lampris incognitus | reverse complement strand
GACCAGGAGACTGATCCACGTCACGATGAGGGCAAGTTCAGCCGGGACAGCGACTGTCAGCTCGGCGAGGAGCACAGCTGCCTCCGCTGGCAGCGCGCCGGTACTCCGGGGGCGAAACACTGCGGCCTGTCTCCGCCAGAGGCACTTCACCACCAACACACAACCTCTCAGGTGAGCACTTCACCACCGACACACAACCTCTCAGGTGAGCACTTCACCACCGACACACAACATCTCAGGTGAACACTTCACCACCAACACACAACATCTCAGGTAAACACTTCACCACCGACACACAACATCTCAGGTAAACACTTCACCACCGACACACAACATCTCAGGTAAACACTTCACCACCAACACACAACGTCTCAGGTGAACACTTCACCACCGACACACAACATCTCAGGTAAACACTTCACCACCGACACACAACATCTCAGGTGAGCACTTCACCACCAACACACAACATCTCAGGTAAACACTTCACCACCAACACACAACCTCTCAGGTGAGCACTTCACCACCGACACACAACATCTCAGGTGAACACTTCACCACCGACACACAACATCTCAGGTGAGCACTTCACCACCAACACACAACATCTCAGGTAAACACTTCACCACCAACACACAACGTCTGAGGTAAACACAGACATTTCATGCCCAAAGCGTTGCAACAAACTTTTAAACCCCCACATCTTAGCTTGAGTCCAGGTGGAGAAGTTCCCCATGTGCAGGGGTGACCAACACACGTTTTAACGCTGTGCTCAGTGATGACTAAATACAACTTAATGGCAACACAGAAAACCGCGGCGTGTCTAGGGATGATTTGCCATGTGGCTCTTCATGGTTCCGTTGCTGTTGACAAGTTTAAGCTACACGTTAAGTGAATTCAGTCTTTACATTTCTTCATTTGTAAACTTTCATCATCGGAAGTTCTGAGCTCTAGTTTTCCAGGATCCTCACACTGCAGTATGACATACACGTGTGACATACACAGCATATGTAGTATGACATACACGTGTGACATACACAGCATATGTAGTATGGAATACATGTGTGACATACACATCATATGTAGTATGCCATACACATCATATGTAGTATGACATACACGTGTGACATACACAGCATATGTAGTATGACATACACGTGTGACATACACAGCGTATGTAGTATGACATACACGTGTGACATACACAGCGTATGTAGTATGACATACACGTGTGACATACACAGCGTATGTAGTATGACATACGCGTGTGACATACACAGCGTATGTAGTATGACATACGCGTGTGACATACACAGCGTATGTAGTATGACATACACGTGTGACATACACAGCGTATGTAGTATGACATACAGGTGTGACATACACAGCGTATGTAGTATGACATACAGGTGTGACATACACAACGTATGTAGTATGACATACACGTGTGACATACACAGCGTATGTAGTATGACATACACGTGTGACATACACGTGTGACATACCTAGCATGTGTAGTATGACATACGACATACATAGCATATATAGTATGACATACACATGTGACATACACAGCATATGTAGTATGACATACAGGTGTGACATACACAGCGTATGTAGTATGACATACAGGTGTGACATACACAGCGTATGTAGTATGGAATACATGTGTGACATATACAACATATGTAGTATGACATACACGTGTGACATACACAGCATATGTAGTATGACATACAGGTGTGACATACCTAGCGTATGTAGTATGACATACAGGTGTGACATACACAGCGTATGTAGTATGACATACAGGTGTGACATACACAGCGTATGTAGTATGACATACAGGTGTGACATACCTAGCGTATGTAGTATGACATACAGGTGTGACATACACAGCGTATGTAGTGTGACATACAGGTGTGACATACACAGCGTGTGAGGCTACTAACACAGGAAGTGGCTGTTTACTGCTCTGCTGTCCACTTCCTTGGAGCGCCGTACTGCGTCTTTCTGGGCCGACAGCTGCAGCGTGTCAGCTGACAGGATCTGCAGCTGGTGATCATTTCAAGACCACTGCGTGAGATCCAGGCGGGCGCCATCCGTCTTTCACGCACAAGGCCCTCGCCGAGGCCGGGCCTCCAAGGCCCTCGCCGAGGCCGGGCCTCCAAGGCCCTCGCCGAGGCCGGGCCTCCAAGGCCCTCGCCGAGGCCGGGCCTCCGAGGCCCCCAGCAGCTTGCTGGACTGTATGACGGGTCTGTAGATTTAACTGCTGGGGTTGAAGGTTTGGTAAACTGGAATGGCCTTCACCTGGCTGACACCGGCCCTGTGTGCACACGTCACTGTGTGGAAGCCCGGCCGCAGCACTTTGTCCACAAACAGAACAGTCGTGGTCCTTCTTTAAAGAAGAGGCGTTAACCTGCCCTACGTATGTCTTTCAGTTCATTCAATGTACTATGTGTCATAACTACTACGTGAATCTTTTTGGCTTTGCAGCGGATTAGTCGTGTATGGAAATACCTAGAGGACAGGTTTATAAAACAAGGATTTTTTGATAGTTCACGGCAATAATCTGGATAAAAAAAGCCCTGCAGCCATGCAGCTCTTGGTTTTTGCTCCTTACAATTTATAACTTCTTGTTTGGTTCATGCAAAGAACGTAAGTTTTGTGGGAAGAAAGGAGTCGTGTCGGTGTTTGGTGTGCGTTCATCAAATCAGTCAGTGTTCCTACAGCTTGGTGCAGTATAATCACGTTAACAGTATCATCACTAGTGATTTCCTACAGCTTGGTGCAGTACCATCACGTTAACAGTACCATCACGTTAGCAGTACCATCACGTTAGCAGTACCATCACGTTAACAGTACCATCACGTTAACAGTATCATCACGTTAACAGTACCATCACGTTAACAGTATCATCACGTTAACAGTATCATCACTAGTGATTTCCTACAGCTTGGTGCAGTACCATCACGTTAGCAGTACCATCACGTTAGCAGTACCATCACGTTAGCAGTACCATCACGTTAGCAGTACCATCACGTTAGCAGTACCATCACGTTAACAGTACCATCACGTTAGCAGTACCATCACGTTAACAGTATCATCACGTTAACAGTATCATCACGTTAACAGTATCATCACTAGTGATTTCCTACAGCTTGGTGCAGTACCATCACGTTAACAGTACCATCACGTTAGCAGTACCATCACGTTAGCAGTACCATCACGTTAGCAGTACCATCACGTTAACAGTACCATCACGTTAACAGTATCATCACGTTAACAGTACCATCACGTTAACAGTATCATCACGTTAACAGTATCATCACTAGTGATTTCCTACAGCTTGGTGCAGTACCATCACGTTAACAGTACCATCACGTTAGCAGTACCATCACGTTAGCAGTACCATCACGTTAACAGTACCATCACGTTAACAGTATCATCACGTTAACAGTACCATCACGTTAACAGTACCATCACGTTAACAGTATCATCACGTTAGCAGTATCATCACTAGTGATTTCCTACAGCTTGGTGCAGTACCATCACGTTAGCAGTACCATCACGTTAGCAGTACCATCACGTTAGCAGTACCATCACGTTAGCAGTACCATCACGTTAGCAAACCACTGGTGTAACTGAGCAGTCAAGTCAGCAGGCAGTCAAAAGGTGTTTGCCTCAACCGTGTGTCAAACAACACACATGGCTGAGTTTTAGCTGTTGGTGTTGTAGGATCTGCTGCAGAGGTCTTCCGTGGGGTCGGAGCACCATATCTCCTTGTGGGTCACATCTTGCGAGGCTTCCAATGTGCCTTATTCTTCTGCACTCGGCTGCTGTTGTAAAAAAGTAAAGTGCAGTGCTGGGGAGTCCTACCTGACAGTAAGCATGAAAATCAGCAACCAGCCATATTTGAATATCTGTGGCTCAGTTAGTGTGTCAGATATGTCAGTTGTGTGGCAGTATCAGAACTGTCATTTGTTTGCATGTGGGCCGGGACCTGCAGAAGTATGGCTTTAAAGTGCCGGCAGTTTAAACTTTTTATCATCTTTATATTGGGGACATAATCTTTGACTAAGCTTCTTGCACACAGCTCTACAAGAAGTCATAAACAGTCCCCCACCAGATTGGCTCCTCCGTGGTGGTATTACTGACAGGAAAAAGTACCCAGGGCAGCATCCTGATAGAAGTTTGCACAGCACTTGTGTGTATCATCATGTTATACCTCATTACTTCTCCTGTAGTGCAACTTGGGTGATTATCAGTGAGTACGAGAACCTTGTGAAAACACCCGGTTTTTAGCTGCATTTACAAACCCGTCCAGTGGGATTTTAAAAACCATTCTAGACTGTGGAGAAAGTGTAGTGATGGTACTATATGAATTAAAACTACATGCCTGCGTTACGCACAATACTTCTATTACAGGATACAGAACACAGTACAGGAGAAGCTAAATAGATAAAATGTTGGCTTTCTGTTGTTTGTTGCTCATTATTAGTTGATTAAGTTCACAATGTCACATGTCGCTCTCCACTTGAGCAAATCTGTGAGAAAGTAATGGAGAAGGTAATATCTGTAGATAGCCCTACAGTCTAGTGTCTCCAATGAAAAATACCAACACATGCCATAAGGTTTCCTCTTTGAAATGTATTCACTGATTCATCTCAACAGGTTTACACCCCGGTATCACACTCCGGTATCACACAGTAGCCACTTTCACACAGGCCGACGTCCTTAACGTTAAAGAAATAAACTGCAGGCATTTTTTCTGATAAAGGCGACAGATTCTGTTGTTCACACAAGCAAGGCCCAGCTGTTGTATTCATTTATTGTGACTGTTCACATGCTGCCAGTACCACCAAGTTACATGTTGGTCCTGCTGCAACTGACAAGAGTTACTGGCACTCCATGTATTAAACGCTTTAGTTGGCGTGGAATAACACCGTCACCTCCTTAGAACTTGGTGATTGGGCCATACACATGTAGGTTTGCATGTCGTCCCCGTGTCTGTGGTGGGTTTTCTCCGGGCGCTCCGGTTTCCCCCACCATCAGAAAGACATTAATGTTAGTGTTAATACTCCTGTCTGTGCCCCTGAGCAAGGCATGGCAAGGCGAGCTGGAGTTGGTCCCCGGGTGCTGCACAGTGGCTGCCCACTGCTGCTAGCTACACAGCTAGGATGGTTAAATGCAGAGAAAGCATTGCCTCACGGGTATCAATACTTTGTTGATCCCCCTGGGATCATAAAATTTTTATTTTATTTTTATTTTAAATTTTATTTTTGAAATATTATTTTTTCATTATTATTATTATTATTATTATTATTAATATTATTTTTCATTTGTTTTATACATTTTTATTTTATTAAATTTTATTTTACATTTTTATTCTATTCTAACTTTTTATTGATTCAACTTTTTTACTACTTAAGTAAAAAAAACAAAACTCGTCCACAGCAGAGCGTGTTGGCGGTGTGCGTGCTCCTCGTGGTAACGTCTTGCCTTTATCTGCAGATTTGCTGGTAAGGAGCTTTAGCTGCCATGTTACGAGGTCTTGAGGTGTAAAGTCGCTGTAAGTGAGTTACTGTCATATTGGTACCAGCCCCCTATTCCCACATGACCCCATGACCTCAAAGTCCCACATGACCCCATGAGCTCAAAGTCATGTCAACTGTACGTTCAAGTTTGTATGTGCAAGTGCCAGATTTCAGACTTCAGCTAGGATGGTACCTTCAGCAAACTAGCAAGCTTTGGCTAATAGCCTGTTGACAGCCGCTAGCTTGCAGCAGACAGCGTGGCAGGGCAGTGTGGCCAGATGAGTGTTGAGCTGTGAATGATGGCGCTTACCAGCACTTGAACTTGGACAGTAATTGTCTCAACAGCAGTGGGACAAATCTGTAGTGGTGTACATTTTCCTACTGGTATACCCCCCCCCCCCCCCGAATAATAGTGTTAAAATTAGTATGTCCAGACTTTTAGGATTTTATCTTGAGGTTACCAGCTGATACATTACTGGGGCAGGATGGCTGCAGTATTTTATATTGTCGGGGTATTTAAAGCACCCTGTTGGGGCATTCACTGGCATCTCGACATCTCTATGCTACTCACTTTGTGCCCCAGTAGAAGGGTGATCGCAATTATTGTGGGCCCAGTTTATCCCATTCCAGTTGGGCCTGTGCCAAAAGTATCGGTTGTGTTTGCTGCTCGAGATCAGCTCCCGTCCTGTGGTGGTCTAGGGTGACCAGTCACGTAACCCTGAACAGATCACCCACAATAGCCAGAGACGCTTTGCCGTATCGGCAAATCCAAAGAAAGCTTCAATCTCAAATTTCAAAACATGGGCGCTCGGATAGCATGGCGGTCTAGTCCGTCGCCTACCAACGCAGGGATCGCTGGCTTGAATCCCCGTGTTACCTCCAGCTTGGCCGGGCGTCCCTACGGACACAATTAGCCGTGTCTGTGGGTGGGTAGATGGATGTGGGTATGTGTCCTAGTCGCTGCACTAGCGCCTCCTCTGGTCAGTCGGGGCGCCTGTTCAGGGGGGAGGGGGAACCGGGGGGGAATAGTGGGATCCTCCCACGCGCTACGTCCCCCCTGGTAAAACTCCTCACTGTCAGGTGAAAAGAAGCGGCTGGTGGCTCCACGTGTGGGAGGAGGCATGTGGTAGTCTGCAGCCCTCCCCGGATCAGCGGGGGGTTGGGGGTGTGGGGGTGGAGCAGCGACTGGGATGGCTTGGAAGAGTGGGGTTGTTGGCCAGATGCAATTTAGGAGGAAAAGGGGGGGTGGGGGGAACAATGTGTGATTTGTGATAATGGGCCATACAAATAACACTGACTTGATTAAAAACGTCTTTGTCCCCTGACAGGTAGGATTTGATGACGTCACTGAGAGACTTGCTAAGCTAACATGCTAGCATGGCAGCATTTGACTGCACCCTTTAATGGAACGTCTGTTAAGCGTTCTGTTGTTCTAAGTGTCCAGCTTAGAGGAGGAGGAGGAGGAGGAGGAGGAGGTTTACTTACTAATTCTAACTGACCTGAGGACTCGAAGAACAGTTGAGACAGTTCATCCGGACACGCGGCAGCTCGGTTCCCAGATGAACCCGTTCAACTGCGGGACCTCTACAGCTGCATGACTGAGCGTGCATCTGACCTACATCCTAACTGATCATTCTGAACATGACTCTCAGTCAAAGCTGCTCCTTACCCAAACCACTGGACTAGAAGTGCTTGTTAGATAGATAATAAGTACTTGTTAGATCGATAATACGGTGCATCCGGAAAGTATTCACACCCCTTCACTTTCCCCTCATTTTGTTATGTTACAGCCTTATTCCAAAATGGATTAAATTCCTTTTTCCCCTCATCAATCTACACACAATACCCCATAATGACAAAGCGAAAAAGGTTTTGTAGAAATTTTTGCTAATTTATTAAAAATAAAAAACTGAAATATTGCATGTACATAAGTATTCACAGCCTTTACTCAGTACTTGGTTGAGGCACCCTTGGCAGCGATTACAGCCTCAAGTCTTCTTGGGTATGAAGCTACAAGCTTGGCACACCTATATTTGGGGTATTTCTCCCATTCTTCTCTGCAGATCCTCTCCAGCTCTGTAAGGTTAGATGGGGAGCGTCGCTGCACAGCTATTTTCAGGTCTTTCCAGAGATGTTCAATGGGGTTCAAGTCTGGGCTCTGGCTGGGCCACTAAAGGACATCCACAGACTTGTCCCGAAGCCACTCCTTCATTGTCTTGGCTGTGTGCTTAGGGTCGTTGTCGTGTTGAAAGGTAAACCTTCGCCCCAGTCTGAGGTCCTGAGCACTCTGGAGCAGGTTTTCATCAAGGATCTCTCTGTACTTTGCTCCATTCATCTTTCCCTCGATCCTGACTAGTCTCCCAGTTCCTGCCGCTGAAGAACATCCCCACAGCATGATGCTTCCACCACCATGCTTCACTGTAGGCATGGTATTAGCAAGGTGATGAGAGGTGCCTGGTTTCCTCCAGACGTGACGTTTGGCATTCAGGCCAAAGAGTTCAATCTTGGTTTCATCAGACCAGAGAATCTTGTTTCTCATGGTCTGAGAGTCCTTTAAGTGCTTTCTGGCAAACTCCAAGCGGGCTGTCATGTGCCTTTTACTGAGCAGAGGCTTCCATCTGGCCACTCTACCATCAAGGCCTTATTGGTGGAGTGCTGCAGAGATGGTTGTCCTTCTGGAAGGTTCTCCCATCTCCACAGAGGAACGCTGGAGCTCTGTCAGCGTGACCATCGGGTTCTTGGTCACCTCCCTGACCAAGGCCCTTCTCCCCCGATTGCTCAGTTTGGCTGGGCGGCCAGCTCTAGGAAGAGTCCTGGTGGATCCAAACTTCTTCCATTTACGAATGATGGAGACCACTGTGCTCTTCGGGACCTTCAAAGCTGTAGAAATGTTTTTGTACCCTTCCCCAGATCTGTGCCTCGATACAATCCTGTCCCGGAGGTCCACAGACAATTCCTTTGACTTCATGGCTTGGTTTCTGCTCTGACATGCACTGTCAACAGTGGGACCTTATATAGACAGGTGTGTGCCTTTCCAAATCATGTCCAATCAATTGAATTTACTACGGGTGGACTCCA
The DNA here is from genome assembly GCF_029633865.1 of Lampris incognitus. Taxonomy (NCBI): domain Eukaryota; kingdom Metazoa; phylum Chordata; class Actinopteri; order Lampriformes; family Lampridae; genus Lampris; species Lampris incognitus. Next base: position 24,608,098 of record NC_079231.1, on the reverse strand, counting down.
ATCAAGATGTAGAAACAGCTCAAGGATGATCAGTGGAAACCGGATGAACCTGAGCTCAATTTTGAGTGTCATAGCAAAGGGTGTGAATACTTATGTACATGCAATATTTCAGTTTTTTATTTTTAATAAATTTGCAAAAATTTCTACAAAACCTTTTTCACTTTGTCATTATGGGGTATTGTGTGTAGATTGATGAGAAAAAAAGGAATTTAATCCATTTTGGAATAAGGCTGTAACATAACAACATGTGGGGAAAGTGAAGGGGTGTGAATACTTTCCGGATGCACTGTAAGTACGTGTTAGGTGGACAATATGTACTTGTTAGATAGATGATAAGTACTTGTTAGATGGACTAGAAGTGCTTGTTAGATAGATAATAAGTACTTGTTAGATGGACTAGAAGTACTTGTTAGATAGATAATAAGTACTTGTTAGATGGACTAGAAGTACTTGTTAGATAGATAATAAGTACTTGTTAGATAGATGATAAGTACTTGTTAGATGGACTAGAAGTGCTTGTTAGATAGATAATAAGTACTTGTTAGATGGATAAAAAGTACTTGTTAGATAGATGATAAGTACTTGTTAGATAGATAATAAGTACTTGTTAGATGGATAATAAGTACTTGTTAGATAGATAATAAGTACTTGTTAGATGGATAATAAGTACTTTTTAGATGGATAATAAGTACTTGTTAGATGGATAATAAGTACTTGTTAGATGGATAATAAGTACTTTTTAGATAGATAATAAGTACTTGTTAGATGGATAATAAGTACTTGTTAGATAGATAAGTACTTGTTAGATGGATAATAAGTACTTGTTAGATGGATAATAAGTACTTGTTAGATGGATAATAAGTACTTGTTAGATGGATAATAAGTACTTGTTAGATAGATAATAAGTACTTTTTAGATGGATAATAAGTACTTGTTAGATGGATAATAAGTACTTGTGAGTGAGTATTTGTGTGCAGCATGACCAGTAGAACTGACCAGTGTCCTCAGAGGCCTGGCCAGAGGTCTGACTGAAGTAAGGCAGTATCAGGACAGATGAACGAGGTGTGCGTGGTGTGTGTGTTGTGTGTGGTTTGTGTGTGTATTTGCTAATTAGCCGGTGTGTGTTGTGTGTTCCAGATCAGATAATAAGGTCACGGTCCACTTCATCAACAGAGACGGGGAGAAGATCACGGTGAAGGGGGCCCCTGGAGACTCGCTGTTAGACGTCATCATCGACGAAGACTTAGACTTTGATGGCTTCGGTACAGGCACACACACGGACACACACGCACAGACACACACAGACACACACACATGTGCACGTCATAGACTTTGACTTTAGCAGCTTTGTCCACACAGATGCACACAAACATGTGCACACATGCAAAGTCTGTCGCAGGGTTTCCACCCTGAGTACCAGGAAGTACTTTTCAAGGAACTAAAAGGTTCCATCAGCCCACTGTTGTGTTTCCACCGTGGGCTAGAGACCCAGGAAGATTAGGCAGATTAGCATCAGCCCACTGTTGTGTTTCCACCGCGGGCTAGAGACCCAGGAAGATTAGGCAGATTAGTCCGCTGATGTATGAAACACGGCGACAGTTTTACAGCAGCACGTCTCAGTTTTCTCTGGCCAGTAGTCCTGTGTCTCCTCCTAATCACACACATCTGACTGGTTGGGAGAACAGGGGGAGAACAGGGAGAGAACGGGGAGAGAATGGGGAGAACTGGGAGAGAATGGGGGGAACTGGGAGAGAACAGAGAGAACTGGGAGAATGGGGGAGAAGGGGGGGAGAACAGGGAGAGGACAGGGAGAGAATGGGGAAAACTGGGAGAGAACGGGGAGAACTGGGAGAGAACGGGGAAAACTGGGAGAGAATGGGGAGAACTGGGAGAGAACGGAGAAAACTGGGAGAGAACGGGGAGAACTGGGAGAGAACGGGGAAAACTGGGAGAGAATGGGGAGAACTGGGAGAGAACGGAGAAAACTGGGAGAGAACGGGGAGAACTGGGAGAGAACGGGGAAAACTGGGAGAGAATGGGGAGAACTGGGAGAGAACGGGGAGAACTGGGAGAACAGGGAGAGAACAGGGCAGAATGGAGAGAATGGGGGAGAAGGGGGAGAACAGGGAGAGAACAGGGAGACAATGGGGAGAACAGAGAGAGAACGGAGAGAATGGGGAGAACGGAGAGAATGGGGAGAACAGGGAGAGAACTGGGAGAATGGGGGAGAAGGGGGGGAGAACAGGGAGAGGACAGGGGGAGAACGGGGGAGAAGGGAGAGAACAGGGAGAGGACAGGGAGAGGACAGGGGGAGGACAGGGAGAGGACAGGGGGAGAAGGGGGGGAGAACAGGGAGAGGACGGGGAGAACAGGGAGAGGACAGGGGGAGGACAGGGGGAGAAGGGGGAGAATGGGGGAGAAGGGGGAGAACGGGGAGAATGGAGAGAACAGGGAGAGGACAGGGGGAGAAGGGGTAGAACAGGGAGAATGGGGGAGAAGGGGGAGAACAGGGGGAGAATGGAGAGAACAGGGAGAGGACAGGGGGAGAACGGGGGAGAAGGGAGAGAACGGGGAGAACAGGGAGAACGGGGAGAACAGGGAGAGAACAGGGGGAGAATGGAGAGAACAGGGAGAATGGGGGAGAAGGGGGAGAACGGGGAGAATGGAGAGAACAGGGAGAACGGGGGAGAAGGGAGAGAACGGGGAGAACAGGGAGAACAGGGGGAGAACAGGGAGAGAACAGGGGGAGAATGGAGAGAACAGGGAGAATGGGGGAGAAGGGGGAGAACAGGGGGAGAACAGGGAGAGAGTCATACTGGCTGGTGTTTCCACACAGCTGGAAAAGCTGTGTTATAAAGAGTGTTATTAACCAGCACTTTCAGTGGGGTATAGTTTGTTTGTCCTCATGACGACAAGGAAAATCACACAAAAATGTTTAATGTGGGGCGTCCGGGTGGCGTAGCGGTCTGTTCCGTTGCCTACCAACATGGGGATCGCCAGTTCGAATCCCCGTGTTACCTCCGGCTTGGTCGGGCGTCCTTACAGACACAATTGACCATGTCTGCGGGTGGGAAGCCGGATGTGGGTATGTGTCCTTGTCGCTGCACTAGCGCCTCCTCTGGTCAGTTGGGGCACCTGTTCGGGGAATAGCGTGATCCTCCCACGTGCTACGTCTCCCTGGTGAAACTCGTCGCTGTCAGGTGAAAAGAAGCGCTGGTGACTCCACATGTATGGGAGGAGGCATGTGGTAGTCTGCAGCCCTCCCCAGATCAGCAGAGGGGGGATATACTATGTTGATATTGATATACAATATTTATATGATATACGGTATTAATATTGATATATTGATATTGATATACAATATTTATATGATATACTATATTAATATTGAGATACTATATTAATATTGATATACTATATTAATATTGATATACTATATTGATCCCCGTGGGGAAACTTCTCTGCATGTAACTCATCCCTGCTGTGTAGCTGGGAGCAGTGGGCAAGTCCAGTACTTTGTATTTATTACTTTGGGAAAAAACGCTCAGTATAATGTCACCTGTTTATCACAAAGATGCACCAACATTTGAAGCCAGGGGAATTCCACATGGGACATTCAAATATAATTTTAGGGTCTTTATTCCGATAGTAAAAATATGGTTGGATAAAAGGTGACGGGTTCACAACATGCCACTTTAGCTCTGTGGCTGTGAGCGGGGTTTTTGGAGGGAACAGCTGTTTCAATTCAATGCAGCTGGAAATACAAAAAAATACTTGTATAAATCCAAATCCAATAAACAGTATTATACACCACTCTTCGTATTCACAAATGTATTTATCATGGCTGGTACGTTTAGGTAAGACAAAACGACCCGATTAGTGTCTGGAATTGTTTTCATTTTGCCGGTGAACTCCGAGCCCAGAGGTCTCTAGGCACTCAGTAGGTAGTAGTTAGTGATTTCGGACCCGGCGCTGGGTTGTGGCTGCAGGTTTTTAAAAATGCTACAAGTGCTCAGACAGTCAGAAATGTTCAGTGCTGCAGGCCACAGCCCCAAAGTTCCTGTACTGTTTGAAGATACTACACCCCCTCAGCCCCGAGTGGGGACCTGCTGGGGGATAAAGAAGTTCCTGGAACTTAGGTTAGACGCTGGTCCCTGCGGTGCAAACAGACTGACTTCCTCTAAAGGTTCCTTGTTCCTGGAGAAAGTTCCTGTGACAGAAATGTAGCTTTTCTGTCCCTCTCTGTCCCCCTCTGTCCCTCTCTGTCCTCCTCTGTCCCCCTCTGCCCCTCTCTTCCCCTCTCTGCCCCTCTCTGCCCCTCTCTGCCCCTCTCTGTCCCTCTCTGCCCCTCTCTGCCCCCCTCTGTCCCTCTCTGTCCCTCTCTGCCCCCCTCTGTCCCTCTCTGCCCCTCTCTGTCTGTCTGTCTTTTTTATTATTGTGCTTAAACCAGTCATTGACAAAATCAAAGAATCTCGAGAGAGAGAGAGAGAGAGAGAGAGAGAGAGAGAGAGAGAGAGAGAGAGAGAGAGAGAGAGAGAGAGAGAGAGAGAGAGAGAGAGAGAGAGAGAGAGAGAGAGAGAGAGAGAGAGAGAGAGAGAGAGAGAGAGAGAGAGAGAGAGAGAGAGAGAGAGAGAGTGTGTGTGTGTGTGTGTGTGTGTGTTTGGTGGGATGTTTGGTAGGATGTTGGATGTTTGGTAGGATGTTTGGTAGGATGTTGGATGTTTGGTGGGATGTTTGGTAGGATGTTGGATGTTTGGTGGGATGTTGGATGTTTGGTAGGATGTTGGATGTTTGGTGGGATGTTGGATGTTTGGTAGGATGTTGGATGTTTGGTGGGGATGTTTGGTAGGATGTTGGATGTTTGGTGGGATGTTTGGTGGATGTTGGGTAGGATGTTTGGTGGGATGTTGGGTAGGATGTTTGGTGGGATGTTTGGTAGGATGTTTGTTGGATGTTTGGTGGGATGTTGGGTAGGATGTTTGGTGGGATGTTGGGTAGGATGTTTGGTGGGATGTTGGGTAGGATGTTTGGTGGGATGTTTGGTAGGATGTTTGTTGGATGTTTGGTGGGATGTTGGGTAGGATGTTTGGGTGGGATGTTTGGTGGGATGATTGGTGGGATGATTGGTGGGATGTTTGGTAGGATGTTTGGTGGGATGTTTGGTGGGATGTTTGGTAGGGTGTTTTGTGGGATGTTTGATGGGATGTTTGGTAGGATGTTTGGTAGGGTGTTTGGTAGGATGTTTGGTGGGATGTTTGGTAGGGTGTTTGGTAGTATGTTGGATGTTTGGTGGGATGTTTGGTAGTATGTTGGATGTTTGGTGGGATGTTTGGTGGGATGTTGGGTAGGATGTTTGGTGGGATGTTGGGTAGGATGTTTGTTGGATGTTTGGTGGGATGTTGGGTAGGATGTTTGGTGGGATGTTGGGTAGGATGTTTGGTGGGATGTTTGGTGGGATGTTTGGTGGGATGTTTGGTAGGATGTGTCACGTATCTGGAAAAACCCAAAAGCAGACGGGACAACCAGGTAAGGGAAGAAATCAAGTCTTTATTGAAGTAGCCGATCCCAGGGGTAGAGCAGGTTGGCTCAGTGGCAGGTAGACTGGCAGGCTGAAGTCCTTTAGGCAACAAACCATGAATGGCAACGTTCCAGCGAAGACTGGTCCACAGTGGAGGCTTCTTAAGGGCGAGGGCGATTGCTTGATGGCCAGCAGGTGTGCCAGGGGGAAGGAGAGGTGAGCAGGTGTCAAGGGCGAGGGGCTGTGACAGGATGTTTGGTGGGATGTTTGGTGGGATGTTTTGTAGGATGTTTGGTAGGGTGTTTGGTAGGATGTTTGGTGGGATGTTTTGTGGGATGTTTGGTGGGATGTTTGGTGGGATGTTTGGTAGGGTGTTTGGTAGGGTGTTTGGTAGGATGTTTGGTGGGATGTTTTGTGGGATGTTTGGTGGGATGTTTGGTGGGATGTTTGGTAGGGTGTTTGGTAGGGTGTTTGGTAGGATGTTTGGTGGGATGTTTTGTGGGATGTTTGGTGGGATGTTTGGTGGGATGTTTGGTAGGGTGTTTGGTAGGGTGTTTGGTAGGATGTTTGGTGGGATGTTTTGTGGGATGTTTGGTGGGATGTTTGGTGGGATGTTTGGTAGGGTGTTTGGTAGGGTGTTTGGTAGGATGTTTGGTGGGATGTTTTGTGGGATGTTTGGTGGGATGTTTGGTGGGATGTTTGGTAGGGTGTTTGGTAGGGTGTTTGGTAGGGTGTTTGGTGGGATGTTTTGTAGGATGTTTGATAGGGTGTTTGGTAGGGTGTTTGGTAGGGTGTTTGGTGGGATGTTTGGTGGGATGTTTGGTAGGGTGTTTGGTAGGGTGTTTGGTAGGATGTTTGGTAGGATGTTTGGTGGGATGTTTGGTGGGATGTTTGGTAGGGTGTTTGGTAGGATGTTTGGTAGGATGTTTGGTAGGGTGTTTGGTAGGGTGTTTGGTGGGATGTTTGGTGGGATGTTTGGTAGGGTGTTTGGTAGGATGTTTGGTGGGATGTTTGGTAGGGTGTTTGGTGGGATGTTTTGTAGGATGTTTGGTGGGATGTTTGGTGGGATGTTTGGTGGGATGTTTGGTAGGGTGTTTGGTAGGGTGTTTGGTAGGGTGTTTGGTGGGATGTTTGGTGGGATGTTTGGTAGGGTGTTTGGTAGGATGTTTGGTGGGATGTTTGGTGGGATGTTTGGTAGGGTGTTTGGTAGGGTGTTTGGTAGGGTGTTTGGTGGGATGTTTGGTGGGATGTTTGGTAGGGTGTTTGGTGGGATGTTTTGTAGGATGTTTGGTGGGATGTTTGGTGGGATGTTTGGTAGGGTGTTTGGTAGGGTGTTTGGTAGGATGTTTTGTGGGATGTTTGGTGGGATGTTTGGTGGGATGTTTGGTAGGGTGTTTGGTAGGGTGTTTGGTAGGATGTTTGGTGGGATGTTTGGTAGGGTGTTTGGTAGGGTGTTTGGTGGGATGTTTGGTAGGGTGTTTGGTAGGGTGTTTGGTAGGGTGTTTGGTGGGATGTTTGGTGGGATGTTTGGTAGGGTGTTTGGTAGGATGTTTGGTGGGATGTTTGGTGGGATGTTTGGTAGGGTGTTTGGTGGGATGTTTGGTGGGATGTTTGGTAGGGTGTTTGGTAGGATGTTTGGTGGGATGTTTGGTGGGATGTTGGGTAGGATGTTTGGTAGGATGTTAGGTGGGATGTGGCCGGGGTGGGTTGACATGAAATCTGTTCATGTTTTGATTGAGATTCCTTATTTGTCACCTTCAAAGCCAGTCACCTTTCTCCCCCGCTCTCACTAATCGCTTTCTGTTCTATACGTCCTCCCATTTTCCTCTTTTTCTCCCCAAATCTACCTTTTCTCTTTAGTCGTTCCTATCAATACCCTCTCTCCACCCACCACATACTCACTTCCTGTTCAGTTCAGACTGATAAGCTTCATAACACCATGTCTTCATTTGCATAGGCTGACACATTAAAAACATGTGTAACCCCTTTTTCACTGGCGGGCAACGCCACACACATTTAAACAAGACAAAAGCCTAATGCTACCAGTTACTAAAGTGTTACAATACGAATCAATAGCGCAACCGGATCCTGAGTTCTCAGCGGTGGGATGGTGAGCTGGCTGAACCTCCTGTGTACTAGTAGGCTAGTGCCACTAATGACAATATTAGTGATAATTGATAATATAAATAATTAACCAAGATAATAATAAATTTAGTAGCGCGGTGCCTCCACTGTGAAAATACTACACTTACCTAAGGCGGCTAGTGAATGGTGTATCTTCCCAGAATGAAACAAACATGTGGTTAATGCAGATCTTATAACCCTGCTGTGTACTGAAGTACTGTACCAGCTTATTACCAGCACTCTATAAGGAACCTATAGGCTTTGCATATGCGGAAAATGAGCTGCCAATACACCCGAAATATAATTAATAATAATAGGATTTATTTGATAATAATGAGAGAGAGAGAGAGAGAAAGAGAGAGAGAGAGTATCACATGAGTGTAGTATTGTTGATCAAATAAACATTAATTGAAATTACACAGGGTGTGACAACCGGTCACAATAAACAGAAAGAAAGTATCAAAAGAACACAAAAATACCCAGCGCTGTCCGTTGGGGCCCGTTGGTGCACATTAAAGCAGCTCTCTGAGCGGAGGGCAAGGCAGCCACCGCTACGATGCCCAGGCGACGAGATAGAAGTGTGTGTGTGTCAGTGTAAATGAAATTTTCGGGTTACTCACAACCCATCGCTTCCTTGACCGGGAGGCTGTGTGCAGTCCAGAGGATGGAAGGCGTAGTGCTAGCTGTCGGCTCCCCGGTAGCGGCCTCCACCCGCAAGATGGCCACAGGTTGCAATGTTCAAACAACCCTGGCGAAGATGGTGTCCTCCGGTGGGCCCAGCGCCGGAGAGCAGATGAAGCGAGTCCTCTTTGGACAGCAGACCGGTCCCAGGAATGGAGCAGAGCAGCTCCCCGAGTTAGATCAACGTCCAGCACAGCCCGATGACTTCTGGGTAGCCTCCACAACTCTAGTCGGCTAACACTAGCACTGGATGCTAAATCCACTTAGCTAGCTAGCGGCGACACTGGCTATGGGGCAGAAACAAAATAATCGGACTAAATCAAACCCCACCAGCAAGCATACGACCGCGGGCCAATCGCAACACTCCTGTCTTCAAATGCGGGCCTAGTACACGGCTGTGTATAAAGTCTCCGCGAAACGGGTACTCAGACAGAGCAGTAGAGAAAAATGGACGTCTCTCCTCGGAGTCTTGCCTCGAATGCCAAACTCCTCCTTTCCCGTGAGGAGATCGACCGTTGCGAACCTCGCGATTTCGCGGGCATAACAACTCCACACCACATCATTGGCTAATAACAAAATTGGTGGGATGTTTGGTAGATTGTTTGGTGGGATGTTTGGTAGGATGTTAGGTGGGATGTGGCCGGGGTTGAGATGAAATCTGTTCATGTTTTTATTGAGATTCCCTATTTGTCGCCTTCAAAGCCATTCATCCCCCCCACTTATCTCTTTGTATTCTATACATCCTCCTATTTTCCTCTTTTTCTCCCCAAATGTACCTTTTCTCTGTAGTCGTTCCTATCATTACCCTCTCTCCAGCCACCACATATTCACTTCCTGTTCAGTTCAGACTGATAAGCTTCATGTCTTCATTTGCATAGGCTGACACATTAAAAACATGTTATTACAACTACAGGAAATGGCTTATCAGGGCAGCTGGGTAGCGTGGCGGTCTATTTCGTTGCCTACCAACACGGGTATCGCCCGTTCGAATTCCCGTGTTACCGCCTGCTTGGTCGGGCGTCCCTACAGACACAATTGGTTGTGTCTGTCGGTTGGAAGCCAGATGTGGGTATGTGTCCTGGTCACTGCACTAGCGCCTCCTCTGGTCGGTCGGGGGCGCCTGTCTGGGGGGAACTGGGGGGAATAGCGTGATCCTCCCACGTGCTAAGCCGCCCTGGCAAAACTCCTCACTGTCGGGTGAAAAGAAGCGGTTGGTGACTCCACATGTATCGGAGGAGGCATGTGGTAGTTTGCAGCCTTCCCCAGATTGGCAGAGGGGGTGGAGCAGCGACCAGGATGGCTCAGAGAAGTGGGATAATTGGCCCAGTACAATTGGAGAGAAGCCCCCCCCCCAAAAAAAGAAAGGAATGGCCTATCAGAAATTAAAATAATTTCAACACCTTTTAAAAAATCTTTCTGACCCTAGGAGCTTGTGAAGGAACGCTGGCATGTTCTACATGCCATCTGATCTTTGAGGAGGACGTCTATAAGAAGCTGGGGCCCATCACAGATGAGGAGATGGACATGCTAGACCTGGCCTATGGCCTGACTGACACGTGAGGACAGCACTCAAACACAGCCACAAACACACATATGAATACACCATTTGGGAAAGGTAAAATCACACCACTGACATTTTATTTAGCTAGCTAAGTGGCTCATTTTATTTAGCTAGCTAAGTGGCTCATTTTATTTAGCTAGCCAAGTGACTCATTTTATTTAGCTAGCTAAGTGGCTCATTTTATTTAGCTAGCTAAGTGACTCATTTTTCAGGCCAAATCTTCAAGTGTGACTGAAGTTTCTGAGTCTCTTTTTATGCTGACGTGGTTCACATTACTTGACTTGGCTTTGCGAAATTAACTGAGTAAAAGGCTGCCGTCCAAGAAGTGAGGACTACACAGTAAATCTGTCAGTGGATATGGTATATGTTTCCAACAGTCATCCAGTACGGATTGTTTCAGATTAAAAAGTAACTCCATATTTTACAACCAGGGTCTTATTTTCATAATTTTTGCCGTGTGCACATTGGTTATGATGTGATTTTTTTGGAGTCTGGTGCTCCACCCTCTTTAGACTTTCACTTGGGAATTCTTGGCTTCGCTCAGCTTTTCTTTTCAGTTTCTGTGTGTGCACGGCCCTGCAGGCTCATGCCCTTTATGGGGATTGACAGGGCGTTTAACCCTGCTAATTAGGATCGGCAGGCACACACTTTCAATTTACGATAGACAATTGGATTCATCATTATAAGATCACAGGTGCGAACAATTCCGCAGTTTACGAACACGTCATCTGGTTTTCCGGGCACGTCCAACTGGGAGTAGACCCCGGGGTAGACCCAGAACTCGCTGGAGGGACTACATGTCCAGTCTGGCCTGGGAACGCCATGGGATCCCCCAGCAGGAGCTGGAGGGCGTTGCTGGGGGGAGGGACATCTGCAGTGCCCCACTTAGCTTGCTGCCACTGCGACCTGACCGCGGAGAAGCGGCTGATGACGAGATGAGATGAGAAGAACACATTATGAATCTGATGTAGACTTTTCTTTGGACCTTTCTTAAGAACAAATGTAGGGAAAAACATAGGAAGCTATTGGTGAATGAGGCCCATTGTTTGGGTAACTAAGAGATTCACTGAAAAAAAAATATTTGAAATGCATTGACTATAAAGGACAATCCGAATTTTGCCAGTCATGACAGGCAAACTCATGCATGTGCAAAAACCTGGTTTGAACGGAGGGGTTACGGGAGGGAAGCTTGGAGCAGAGCGAGGGGCGTTATGTCAAAATTGCTCACCTTTCCAAAGCTGCCTGCAGCAGCTCTTTAAAAAATTTGTCATCAGTTGTGCTGGCAAGGTAATTTCTCAAGTAGTTGGAAAGCCGGATGGGGTTTTCTATCTCACCATCGCAATTGGTTGCGCCTACAGGTGGTGGGGTGCCTGTACAGCAGTGGGTGTGTCTGGGGAAAAATGGATTGGGACTCACTGGCAGGTGAAAAGAAGCTGTTGGCTTGTTTCACATGTCCCAGCAGACACATTGAACGCATGTGACCAGGTTATGCAGCCCCCCCCACCCCCCCACCCCACACACACACACACACACAGGAGAGCAACGAATCAGACGTGCTGAATCGGAAGGACATGCATAGATCTCAAGGCGCAGCCAAGGTTTAGGAGTGTGTCCGTTTTGGGAACCTCAGAATTGCATCTCTGCTCTTCGCAGATGATGTGGTTTTGTTGGCTTCATCAGAACGTGACCTCCAGCTCTGCACTGGGGCGGTTTGCAGCTGAGTGTGAAATGGCCGGGATGAGAGTCAGCACCTCCAAGTCTGAAGCCATGGTTCTCTACCGGAAAATGGTGGATTGCTCCCTCCGGGTTGGGGATGAGTTGTTGCCTCAAGTGAAAGAGTTCAAGTATCACGGGTTCTTGTTCACGAGTGAGGATAGGATGGAGCGGGAGATTGACAGGTGGATTGGTGCAGCATCAGCAGTAATGCAGATGTTGTACCGGACCGTTGTGTGTAAGAGGGAGCTGGGCCGGAAGGCAAAGTTCTCAATTTACCAGTCAGTCTTCGTTTCAACCCTCACTTATGGTCATGAGCTTTGGGTAGTGACCGAAAGGGTGAGATCACGGATACAAGTGGCTGAAATGAGTTTCCTCCGTAGGGTGTCTGGGCTCAGCCTAAGAGATAGGGTGAGGAGCTCAGACATCCGGAGGGAGCTTGGAGTAGAGCTGCTGCTCCTTCGCATTGAAAGGAAGCAGTTGAGGTGGTTCAGGCATCTGATTAGGATGCCTCCTGGGCACCTTCCTTTAGAGGTTTTCCGGGCACGTCCAACTGGGTGGAGACTACGGGGTAGACCCAGAATTCGCTGGAGGGACTACATGTCCGATGTGGCCTGGGAACACCTTGGGATCCCGCAGGAGAAGCTGGAGGGCGTTGCTGGGGAGAGGGACGTCTGGAGTGCCCTACTGCACTTGATGCCACCGCGACCCGACCCCAGAGATGTAGCTGATGATGATGAGATGAGATGAATTGAGAGGAAAAAAGTACAGACTCTTTGCATACCTTGCCTGCAGAAGTTGGTACAACTAAAATTTATATTGGCGATTCCTCTTGTCACCTTAAGTGCATTTAACGTTGGTTTAAGAATGAAGCAGAGGTCTGTTCCTGTCCTGCATTCCAACATAATGTGTATTGTACTGCAGCATTGCAACATAATGTGTATTGTACAGTGCAGCATTCCAACATAATGTGTATTGTACAGTGCAGCATTCCAACATAATGTGTATTGTACAGTGCAGCATTCCAACATAATGTGTATTGTACAGTGCAGCATTCCAACATAATGTGTATTGTACAGTGCAGCATTCCAACATAATGTGTATTGTACTGCAGCATTGCAACATAATGGGTATTGTACAGTGCAGCACCCAGTTTATCAGTTTCTCAAAAGCACCATGAAATAACACTGCTATCTTATCACACACACTACTCGGCAAAAGATCACTCAAGGTTTTAACAGGAGTCTGCTTCTGCTGCCTTTATCTTCATCACTTTGAGGTGTGATTACAAAGTGTTCCCGTTTGTAACTCCACCCCTGTCTGTGATTGACAACTTCTCACCCTGACTTCTGAGTTTGGCTAGTTTGGAAAAGTTATGAATGATAGCCAAAACAACCTGTCCAACATGGTCAGATGACGCATCGTTCAAACTAGTTCATTCAGGGGCATCCAAGTAGTGTAGTGGTCTATTCCGTTGCCTACCAACACAGGGATCGCTGGTTCAAATCCCCGTGTTACCTCTAGCTTGGTTGGGCGTCCCTACAGACACAATTGGCTGTGTCTGTGGGTGGGAAGCCAGATGTGGGTATGTGTCCTGGTCGCCGCACTAGCACCTCCTCTGGTCACTCGGGGCACCTGTTCAGGGGGAAGGAGGAACTGGGGGGAATAGCGTGATCCTCCCACGCGCTACGTCCCCCTGGTGAAACTCCTCACTGTCAGGTGAAAAGAAGCAGCTGGCGACTCCACATGTCTCGGAGGAGACATGTGGTAATCTGCAGCCCTCCCCGGATCAGCAGAGCAGGTGGAGCAACAACCGGGACGGCTCAGAAGAGTGGTGTAATTGGCCAAGTACAATTAGGGAGAAAAAGGGGTAAGAACCCCCCCCCCCAAAAAAAACTAGTTCATTTGAAGCGTGCAGCAACCTTCCAATACTTGTTTTAGACCTTGTGCTCATACTGATTTCAGCACAAGGATGCCAGAGTCTCACAGCCACTGATCCATGGATAAAGCTTTGAGTAGATACACACAGATGTAGACAGTCATCATGCCTGAAGTTAAATACACAAACAGGTGTTTTGCAGAAACCAAGTGATCCCATGCAGTCAGCAATACACACGTAGACTTGGATGTTGTGACAAATGTTGTCACACGGCAGAGTGGGCAGATTCAGTACTGACACTGAGATCATTCAGTCAGCAGGAGTTGGTAAGAGAGGTGGAGAAAGGGCAGCGGCTGCAAGCACCATTTCACAAAGACGCACTGAACATGTGAATGGATTTTTGTGCCTCATGTTCTTTCTCTCTCTTCTCTCCATTTTTCCTCTCCATCTGCCCTTACTTTCTTTTAAATCTTATCCATCCTTTGTTGCTCTCCTCCCAAATCCTTTTCCTCCCCTCCCATCCTGTTGCTTTGTTCCTACTGATGTCTGTGTTGCCTTCTTTTACCTACTCTACCTCCCTCTTTTTCCTTTTTTTTCCAGGTCCCGTCTTGGTTGCCAGATTTGTTTGACTAAGGCACTGGAAGGCATGGTGGCCCGGGTCCCAGAGAGTGTATCTGACATCAGACAGAGCGGGGATGGATCCGCTTAACTGGCGACCAGCACCTGACTGTTAGGCTCTAGAGGCTAGACGGTCCAGTCTTGTGATGTCAGAATGTAGGTTACTGCACAGTGCAGGCCTGGTGGGCAGTATACGTGTCATTTTATCTATTCTGATTGCCTGGCTCAGTATCGTCTTTCCCTCAGTTTTAAACCTACAGTCCTGTGTGACAGACCCGCGGAGCCACCCCTTTATTTTTTATAGCCAGCAAGAAATACTTGAGCCCATGTCGAATTCTTTTCAGCAAAAAAAAAACAAACATTTTTTTAGACATAGATGAAGACTAGCGTTGAACCCAGGACTGAGCTTAAATGGCAATATAAATTTTTGGAATTTTCTAGCATAGCCTCTGTGTTTAGGAGAGTCGGTATGTCTCCCAGGAGCCACATCTGATTCTCTACTGCAAAAGTAAGGAGTGAAGGAAGACACCTTAGTTGGATCTGTGACTATAACTGAACGCCCATCCCAAGTTGAAACTCTAAATTGAAGTCATTGTTTTTCAGTTTTCTGTGTAGAAAGAAAATATACAACCTAGCTGGCAGCAGTAGAGTCCTTAATGTCATTCTTAACTTGACCTGGGTTTATATTTAAGACTGACATGCTTTGAAAATGTCGTTTCCTTTTTGTGTTGGAAAACTCGTGTGCCTTGGAGGGAAAGGTTTGTGCAGGTTTTCGTGCTTACGGTTCACTCTGCGAACCCGTTTTACTTAGTTATCCACCTGTCCAGTTGAAAGTGTGATTATTAAAGAATCAATTACCGTAGAGTTTAGTTCAGATGAAAGCCTGCATATACACCACTCTGTCTCGTACGATTCATATTTTCCCTCACAAAGATATGAGTTTAGAGTCAGCCAGCCAGCAGTGTTGCCAGCTGGGAGAGATTTCTGCACATGTCTGACATCTTAGTCAAATACCTCTGCAAAGTGGACAGTAAGCGTCATAGAGCCTAACGCTGCAGCCCTGTGGGAAAGATAAGGCTGCCTGTTATCGGGGAATCAGTTGTTTGGTGCTTACGAGGTGTTTTCCTCAAACATTGTGCCGATTCAAAGAAGGTTGACTCAGTTCATCTGGTACAGATGTGTCATCACTCAGCTAAGTGAGATCGTCAGTCTAGACTGCAGGTGTCCCCACCCTTATAAACAACACAGTACCATACAGTGCATAACGACCGAAACCAACGACCGGTTTCATATGGTGTGACCATTAACCAGAGTTTCACTGGCCATATGTACTATTCGATTGCAACCATCCCCAAATCCTCTGTGAGTAGTGCACATGGCCATGGTAACTCTAGTTAATGGCCACGCCATATTTGATCATGAAACTGGTCGTTGGTTTCGGTCAAGGCTGTGACACAAGGCCGCGGCCAATGTTGGGCTGTCGGTGAGCGTCAGTGACCCTAGTTTTTGCGGTGTGTCCCGCACCGTTGTCGGACCCCTGTCAGCAGCTTTTCGGCCGATTCAGCATGTTGAATCGGCAGTGGAGCACGTCGGTGAGAGAGATCACTCTGATTGGCTGTTCAGCTTAGAGAATCAGTGCATGAGAGGAGAAACAGAAGTTAAGAAAGCAAGCAAACGACGAAGTCAAGAGGCCACACAGAAGGCTCTTCTCGTTTTTGTCTTCGTCTCACCTGAACATTGAAGAACTTTTCCTCTCACACAGGTGCAGAACGTACTACATGCTGGTTGGCCATGGGCTGTAGTCTTTGCCGTGTGTTCAACTGCTACTTTTTGGCCCAGACGCAGGCGACATGAGGCGACGCAACAGTCGGCCTTTGTCGCCGCTGGTTCTCT
The DNA here is from genome assembly GCF_029633865.1 of Lampris incognitus. Classification (NCBI taxonomy): domain Eukaryota; kingdom Metazoa; phylum Chordata; class Actinopteri; order Lampriformes; family Lampridae; genus Lampris; species Lampris incognitus. The sequence continues at coordinate 24,592,111 of NC_079231.1, read as the reverse complement.
GATGTTGGTTTGGTGTGTCTGGACCCATCTTACGACGCTGTGATGCAACATTCCCCAGTCCTCTGTGAATAGTACACATGGCCATGGTAACGCTAGTTAATAGTCACGCCATATTTGCATATGAAACCGGTTGTTGGTTTCTGTCGTAATGCAGCTGTATTGTTTATGAGGGTGGGGTACCTGCAGTCAGGTGAGACTGAAGAGGTCACTTAGATGATGATGAAACGTGTCAGTAAACGTCGTGTCCAGATGAACTGATTCAACCCTCATTGACGTTCTTACCTGGAGTATTGAGCACCAAGACCGTCTGTATGATCCACATGTCACACACTGTTTGCAGTGACCGGTGTTGTTGAACGGTGTCTCTTCATGCAGGAGGCTCAGCACAATGTCAGTCAATATGTAGACAAGATAAGAGACAGCACTGCTCCCCAAACCACTATGAACTCATCAACCCTGAAAGTATCATTAGAAGTAACCCCTTCCGCTCCTCTCCTCCATTTGATGGAATCCCACGTGTGACCTGCCGGGACGGCTGTTGGGTTGCAGCCCCCTACACAGCTCACATGACTCGGTGTCCTGTCAGACGAGGGATTTCCTACTGGAGTAAAGAGGCGAAGACGCTAAGTGTTTGATGAAGAGTAGAATCCCTCACTTAATTGTACAGACCAACTTCCAGGCAGTCGTACTGGGAACCGGTTTCAGAGATGAAAGCTGTCGGCATGTAGAGAGAGGGTTTACCTCGAAGACTAAAGAATGTATGTTGAACCCATTCTTCTTCCTATTTCTTCCCTGATCTCAGTTTGCTGTATGTTAACCCCACGTGGCTCAGCTCTGACTCAGTGGCTGCCTTAACAAAAGAAAAAAGAGTTTGTGTTTTTTCCTGCTTATTTTGATGATTATTAAAGATCATTTTTATTTTGATGATTATTAAAGATCAGGATTATTTTGAGATGATTAAAGATCAGGATTATTTTGATGATTATTAAAGATCAGGATTATTTTGAGATGATTAAAGATCAGGATTATTTTGATGATTATTAAAGATCAGGATTATTTTGATGATTATTAAAGATCAGGATTATTTTGAGATGATTAAAGATCAGGATTATTTTGATGATTATTAAAGATCAGGATTATTTTGATGATTATTAAAGATCAGGATTATTTTGAGATGATTAAAGATCAGGATTATTTTGATGATTATTAAAGATCAGGATTATTTTGATGATTATTAAAGATCAGGATTATTTTGAGATGATTAAAGATCAGGATTATTTTGATGATTATTAAAGATCAGGATTATTTTGAGATGATTAAAGATCAGGATTGTACCCCTGAGGGTTTAATCGGCCGTCCTGTGTAAGACTGAATTCAGACTGGCACAGGAGCTGCCTGGTTTTTCACCTTGCATGACTTGGTTGTGACCGTTTCTGGGGTGTCCGGGTGGCACAGCAGTCTATTCCGTTGCCTACCAACACAGGGATCGCCGGTTCGAATCCCCGTGTTGCCTCCAGCTTGGTTGGGCATCCCTACAGATACAATTGGCCGTGTCTGCGGGTGGGAAGCCGGATGTGGGTATGTGTCCTAGTCGCTGCACTAGCGCCTCCTCTGGTCGGTCGGGGCGCCTGTTCGGGGACTGGGGGGAATAGCGTGATCCTCCCACATGCTACGTCCCCCTGGCGAAACTCCTCACTGTCAGGTGAAAAGAAGCGGCTGGTGAGGCCGAGTGTAGGAGGCGGCGTGTGGTAGTCTGCAGCCCCCCCTGGATCGGCAGAGGGGGTGGAGCAGAGACCAGGAGTGGGGTAATTGGCCAAGTACAACTGGGGAGAAAAAGGGGGAAAAATCTGAAAAAGAAAAATGACGGTGTTGGAGTCTTGTGTTCAGGCAGCAGTGCGGTCACATGACGGTGGCGCAGGAGGACACGTTACTCCTCTTTCTGTGCGGACGCCATGTTGACCGAGGGAGCACGTTAACTGATTTTACCCGAGCACGGCGGCTGCAGGTGTCCGCCGCGGCACCGTGCTGCTCAGTGGCGCCTGTGCAACCGTGCAGCTAGTGATGCAGCATGTTGATGCCTCACTGAGCTGCTGGCCTACACCTGGTTTTATTCTAACACGTGTGTACCTCCGATGTCACTGCAATCACTTCATGTAACCACACAAATCCACTCTCGTGTCATTGTGCACACTTAACACACACACACACACGTGTATAGTGAAAGTTAATGTAACAGAATAAATAACCTTTCAGATGACCGGCTGAGCTCCTCTTCTGTCTGTGTTTACTTTTACTCTTGTCTGATTTGATTTGAGATACTTTACTACTTTGTTGATCCTCGTTGGGAAATTCCCCTCTGCATGTAACCATCCTAGCTGTGCACAGTGGCGCCCCCAAGGGGTGGCCAGGGGTGGCCACAGCAACCCTGATACTATCCCTGGCCCCCCCGCTGGCCCCCCCAGCCACGAGTCGCATCTGCAGAATATGCTTCTGATTATGCATAACGTGCTTCTATCTGATATCTTACATCAGGGGCTGTTCATTTAAATCAGTGATGTATATTTTTCTTAACTCTCATGTTGACAGTTTTCCACTATACAGTATACTACTGCAACAGCAGCATAGAATTCCCCTAATTCAGTCACGGCTTTTGGTTTTGGTGTGCCACCCCAAGATTTTCAGTGGCCCCATTTGCCCCCCCCCCTATGAAACATGTCTGGGGGCGCCACTGGCTGTGCAGCACCCAGGGACCACCTCCAGTTCGTCTTGCCCTGCCTTGCTCAGGGGCACAGACAGGAGTATTAACCCTAACATGCATGTCTTTTTGATGGTGGGGGAAACCGGAGCACCCGGAGAAACCCCACCGCAGACACGGGGAGAACATGCAAACTCCACACAGAGGACGACCCCCAAGGTTGGACTACCCCGGGGTTCGAACCCAGGACCTTCTTGCTGTGAGGCGACAGCGCTAACCACTGGGCCACCGTGCCGCTAAGATAGGCTCGTCTAGGGTTTATTTTTTAAAATGAGGGGCTACAAAGAATGAGTTGAAATGGTCAACTTTGTGTGTTATACATATTTGTTCTTGTGCCGTCAGCGTCATGAATGTTACACAAGCAAAATATTTCAGTAACACTTTAGTATGGGGAACGTAGTCACCATTAATTAGGCGCTTATTAGCATGCAAATTAGCAACATATTGGCTCTTAATTGGTCATTATTACGTACTCATTAATGCCTTATTCTGCATGGCCTTATTATAAAACCAGTAAGCCATTAACTATGAGTTTTCCCTCTATAACCTCAGAAGTATTGCTTATTAGTAGTACCATCTCAATATGCTTTGCTTAGTATGGCCTTTATAAGGTGGTAGTACCACAAGAAGAGTTATTCTCCCTTACCAACACTTAATGAATATGGTCTGTTCTTACATAACAAAACACAAAACTACAAGTGTTCATAGTGTTACATTACTCTAAATTAAGTTTCTGTTACTTAGAATATGTTCCCCATACTAAAGTGACATCTTGATCATTACTAATTCACTAGTAATTAAGTTTCTGTTACTTAGAATATGTTCCCCATACTAAAGTGACATCTTGATCATTACTAATTCACTAGTAATTAGGTTTTTGTTACTTAGAATATGTTCCCCATACTAAAGTGACATCTTGATCATTACTAATTCACTAGTAATTAGGTTTTTTTATGTTCCCCATACTAAAGTGTTAGCAATATTTCTCATACTTGGGCTCAGTACTTGGATCATGGTATGTTTTGCTCAGCAGGTACGTGCAGCAGGTAACTACAGGTTCGGTGTGATCCTGCTGCAGCAGGACTCCGCTAGTTCTGTCAAAGCCTGGAGGATGACATCATGTAAACCCTCAACGATGAAATTCACAATTCACACCTCATAAATTCACAGTGGACACGACTTAACAACTTTTGTGTTATGAGGTTTGGGGAATATTACCTAACAATAAACGATGTAAAATACTTGCTTTACATGAGTGAACTTACCCCCCCCCCCCAGCCCCCCCCCCCCCCAAGGAGAAGTACAGTGTTTGGTAAGGACCAGGCGGAGTCGTGCAGGGTCCATATGAGTCGTTTTATTTGCAAATGCGCATCATAACCCAGCAGACAACAAAGCAGCAGCAGCAGCAGCCTGAGCCCTACTTACATGCAGATCTGCATATATATATTTAAATTATATTTGCATATATATTTAAATGACATTTGCATATATATTTAAATGACATTTGCATATATGTGACAATATATATTACAATATAAGCTTGAAGTAATTCATATGGAAGTATGTACAATTCATTCCCCTGGGGATCAATACAGGTCATTTAGTTACATGTCATGTACACGTTACAAACAAGGATGCGACAACACAGGGACAGTAAACAACCAGAATTATACTTTTTTTTCTTAAACTGCTAATTGTCCACCACACGAGTAGGATTGTGAAGGAACTGAAAACTGCTAATTGTCCACCACACGGGTAGGATTGTGAAGGAACTGATCACTTTCTAAGAGCAGTGGGTTAGTCTGAGGAGCCAACATTCATAATGGCATATGGACACATAAGTAAAAAGGATATGTCATCCATCCATCCATGATCTGCACCGCTCATCCTGCTCTCGGGGTGGCGGGGATGCTGCAGCCTGTCCCAGCAGCCACCGGGCGGCAGGCGGGGAGACACCCTGGACAGGCCGCCAGGCCACCACAGGATATATTCAAATATATTTTTTTTTGGGGGGGGGGGATTCCTTCCCCTTTCTCTCCCCAATTGTATCCGGCCAATTACCCCGCTCTCCCGAGCCGTCCCGGTCTCTGCTCCACCCCCTCTGCTGATCCGGGGAGGGCTGCAGACTACCACATGCCTCCTCCCATACATGTGGAGTCACCAGCCGCTTCTTTTCACCTGACAGTGAGGAGTTTCACCAGGGGGATGTAGCACGTGGGAAGGTCACACTATCCCCCCCCCCCCGAACAGGCGCCCCGACCGACCAGAGGAGGCGCTAGTGCAGCGACCAGGACACATACCCACATCCGGCTTCCCACCCACAGACACGGCCAATTGTGTCTGTAGGGACGCCCGACCAAGCCGGAGGTAACGCGGGGATTCGAACCTGTGATCCCCGTGTTGGTAGGCAACGGAATAGACCGCCACGCTACCCGGACGCCCCAGTGAACGTGATATTTATTAAATGACAGGTTCTACTAACGTCCTATTAACAATAAGAGTAACACAGCAAATATACCAGTACCAACTGAAGCTGCTGCAACAAGGCGCCCAGCAAATAATTACAGAAAATACACACATGAGTCCATGCTGCTCTGAACACACCGGAACCCCGTTCTCCTGGACAAACACCCGACAACAGCACGCGAGGCGGGCATGTGGACGTCACATGCTGACATGTGGTAGGGTTCTCCCAACCACTTCAAATGGCCACGTCATCTTTAGAGCAGTTAAACCCACGATTCCATCAAACCTGGTACACAACCTGGTACACAACCTGGTACTTGGTGTAAAAGCAAAACAGAAGTGCACTTTTCTAGGCATAGTAAAGAAATGTTCACGAAGAAGAGTTAGAGAAGAAGAGTTCGAGAAGAAGAAGAGCTCGAGAAGAAAAACAAAACGAGTTAGAGAAGAAGAGTTAAAGAAGAAGAGTTAGAGAAGAAGAAGCGTTAGAGAAGAATAACAAAATGAGTTAGAGAAGAAGAGTTAGAGAAGAAAAACAAAACGAGTTCGAGAAGAAGAGTTCGAGAAGAAGAGTTCGAGAAGAAGAAGCGTTAGAGAATAATAACAAAAGGAGTTAGAGAAGAAGAGTTAGAGAAGAAAAACAAAACGAGTTAGAGAAGAGTTAGAGAAGAAGAGTTAGAGAAGAAGAAGCGTTAGAGAAGAATAACAAAATGAGTTAGAGAAGAAGAGTTAGAGAAGAAGAAGAGTTCGAGAAGAAAAACAAAACGAGTTAGAGAAGAAGAGTTAAAGAAGAAGAGTTAGAGAAGAAGAAGCGTTAGAGAAGAATAACAAAATGAGTTAGAGAAGAAGAGTTAAAGAAGAAGAAGCGTTAGAGAAGAATAACAAAATTAGTTAGAGAAGAGTTAGAGAAGAAAAACAAAACGAGTTCGAGAAGAAGAGTTCAAGAAGAAGAGTTCGAGAAGAAGAGTTAAAGAAGAAGCATTAGAGAAGAATAACAAAATTAGTTAGAGAAGAAGAGTTAGAGAAGAAAAACAAAACGAGTTAGAGAAGAAGAGTTCGAGAAGAAGAGTTAGAGAAGAAGAAGCGTTAGAGAAGAATAACAAAATGAGTTAGAGAAGAAGAGTTAGAGAAGAAGAGTTAAAGAAGAAGAGTTAGAGAAGAAGAGTTAGAGAAGAAGAAGCGTTAGAGAAGAATAACAAAATGAGTTAGAGAAGAAGAGTTAGAGAAGAAGAAAACGAGTTAGAGAAGATTTAGAGAAGAATTAGAAAATGAGTTTTTAGAGAAGAGGAAAACGAAGTTAGAGAAGAAGAAGAAAACGAGTTAGCAAAGAAGAAGAGTTAGAGAAGAAAGTAAGTAGTAGCTGAAAGTCGTAGTAAAGACATGTTCACAAGTTGCATTAATCTTTAATCGCAAGTGACAAAATCCAGTGTTAGCTAATACATGGCGTGTTATCTACTCATATATTTTCGTAATGTGTGTGTGTGTGGTGTTAGTGTAGATAGCGGGACCGAAAACTAAAGCACTTATGATCCTAATTCTTTTTGGAGGTGGTAGGTATTGTCTCAGAGAGTAAGGGAAAAATCCCAGAAAATTAAAATTATGCATAATTATGCATAAATATGCAAAATATGAATTTTTCTAAAAATGGCTAAAAACCACTTTTCTCGGCATTTCAGATGATTCTGAGCATCTTTTATTTTTTCACCTACAGTGCTGCTTGAAAGTTTGTGAACCCTCCAGACATGGTCACTGTTTTTGTAAAAAACATTAAAATAAGCTTATTACACATACATCCAAATCCCAATTTGTAAAGCACACCTTCCAAATAATGGACACACACACACAAAAAGAGATATATTTTCATTATTTAATTCAACAAAGGTGGTTTATTTCACAAAAACTGAAAATTTAACATGTGCAAAAGTATGTGAACCCTTGTATTAGTAGCTTGTGGCTCCTCCTTTTGCAGCCATTACTTCAACCAAACGTCTTCTGTAACCACTAACCAGTCCCTCGCATCTGCTTATGGGGCTTTTTGCCCACTCCTCCTTGCAGAACTCAGCCAGTTGAGAGAGGTTGGAGGGACATCTGGTATGTACCAACTTCTTCAGGTCTCGCCACAACATTTCAATTGGATTAAGGTCCGGACTTTGACTGGGCCTATCCAGAGTACGAATCCTCTTTCTCTGAAGCCATTCCTTTGTAGTTTTGCTGGAATGCTTTGGGTCATTGTCTTGTTGCACAATCCATTTTCGTCCCAGCTTCAACTCCCTGACTGATGGCAGGAGATTCTGGTCAAGAATTTGTTGATATGCCGGAGAATTCATGGTTCCTTGGATAATATGGAGTCGTCCAGGTCCAGAAGCAGAAAAGCAGCCCCAGACCTTCACATTTCCACCACCATGCTTCACTGTTGGGAGGAGGTTCTTTTCTTCATATGCAGTGTTGGCTTTTCTCCAAACATGTTGGTTTTGATTGTGACCAAATAATTCTATTTTGGACTCGTCTGTCCAGAGAATGGACTTCCAGAAGGCCTCTGGTTTGTCCAAGTGCTCTCTGGCAAAGTTGAAATGGGCAGCTTTGTTCTGTTTTGAGAGCAGAGGCTTGCTTCTAGCAACCCTCCCATGAATGTCATGGCTAATTCAATTTTCGTCTGATTGTAGTCGCATGCACATTTGTCCCAGATGCTACCAGAGAGGTCTGCAACTCTCTAGAGGTGATCTGTGGGTTGGCCTTTACCTGATGTATTATTTTTCTGGTGCTTCTGGGTGATAGTTTTGATGGGCGTCCACTTCTAGGCAGAGTTGCTGTCATGTTGAAGGCCCTCCATTTGTAAATTATTTGTCTTACAGTGGATGGATGGAGCTGGAATCTTTTGGAGATGGTCTTATAGCCCTCCCCAGACTGATGGGCTGTCACTACCCTCTTCTTCATGTCCTCGGATATCTCCTTTGCTCTCGGCATTGTTGATTTGTATGGGACCACAGTGGTTTGGTTGGTTTCCTCTCTCTTTTAATTAGTGCAGGCCAAACCCTTTCCCAAGGATGTCTCATTTCATTGGTCTGCTTAAATGATTAATTAAGCACCCAAATGTGTTTCACCCGAGTCTGTTACCTGCTTGACTTAACCAATGCAGCTGGGGGTTCACTTACTTTTGCACATACACTAATTCCATGTTTCATGTAGTTTTTGGGCTACTTAAGCAAGTCCCACTAAACAAGTACCTGCAACTGATAAACATATATCTGACATTTCATACATAAAAACTGGTGATGATAGAATAAGAAAGTCATGGTAAAACAACAGAAAAATCTAAACTGCTCAAGGGGTTCACATACTTTCAAGCAGCACTGTATATAAAAAAAAATTTCTGGGACTTAGAAATGTTTTGGCATTATGCAAAAAATATGCATTTTTGCAAAAATGCACTTATGATCCTAATTTTTTTGGAGGTGGTAGGTATTGTTCCAGAGAGGACCAGAAAAATAGCAGACAATTAAAATAATTATAATAATTATGCATAATTATGCAAAATGTGCATTTTCTAAAAATGGCTAAAAACCACTTTTCTCGGCATTTCAGATGATTCTGAGCATTTGGGGGGAGGGAGTTGGAGTGGGGGGGGGGTTTAGGGGCAGGGGGAAGGCGGTTAGCTGGCAGGATGAAGAGGAGGGAGAGTTAGACGGGTGGAGAACCAAACCGCTACATTGTAGCGGGGTTCTTCTAGTATTATATATTATGTGTAGCGGGATGACGTGTCCTGCCTAGACAGGCCGCTAGGGGACAGAACTGAAATAGACTCGCCCATCACTTCCTGAATAAAAACGAGCTGATACACGTCGAATAAGACGTTGAAAGGAAATAGAGTTTTTCAAAGCCCCTGATTGTCCTGGGGTGATAACGGAAGGCGCATGCCTCCTGACTAGGACCAGCGTTGCATGGTCAACCACTGTTGTCCTCCCCTCTTCATCTCAGCTCGGCTGCCCCAGTTCCACATCTCCAACGGTCCCAGCGCTGAACCGGGGTGGAAGGTGGACATTGCTTCATTTCACCTGCCAACTGCAGGTTTAACCAGTCCAGATGTTATTTCCGTTTCCCCCAAATCCACTAGTAGCTGTGCAATGGCAGGACATATGACCCCCACCGGCCCCCCACCAGGGACCAGTCCGAGGTGGTCTCTGTGTGCGCCCAGCCGAGCCGGAGGCCACGCCAGGGTTGTTGAGCCGTCCTCACGTCATGCAGGAAATGACCCAACTTCTTAATGACCACCCCGAGTCTCCAAGTTTGGGTCGTGTAGTTAAAAGAGTCAGAAACCAGAAGCCTGTCGGCTGTAGATGGAACACACGCCTGTGTCCCTGTGCCATAGTGTCTAGTGTCTCTCGTTCAGAACTTCTGCTGGCTCAATAACTCCATAAAACATCAACTCCACGCTTTTTCCCCTCTTCGCCTTTTCTCCCCTCGCCAATTATACTTGGCCAGTTACCCCACTCTTCTCGCTGCTCCACCCCCTCTGCCGATCCGGGGAGGGCTGCAGACTACCACATGCCTCCTCCCATACATGTGGCGTCACCAGCCGCTTCTTTTCACCTGACAGTGAGGAGTTTCACTAGGCGCCCCAACTGACCAGAGGAGGCGCTAGTGCAGCGACCAGGACACATACCCACATCTGGTGTCCCACCCGCAGACACGGCCAATTGTGTCTGTAGGGACGCCCGACCAAGCCGGAGGTAACACGGGGATTTGAACCGGCGATCCCCGTGTTGGTAGGCAACAGAATAGACCACCACCACGCCACCCGGACACCCCATCAGCTCCATACTTACTGCTAAACCCTGTCTTCTTCATTTTGTCACTAAAGTGCAAACTGGGCTTTTTAACTTCGATGATAATAAACAGCAAGTAGCTGCTTCCCTTGTCCAACCGAGACCACTTGAACACACGTCAGATTCATGACCTCTGAACTCACGAGCAAGAATGTCCATGAAGAAGTTGAAGGAAGCGTTCCACAGTGGGCCGGGCAGTGGATCACACCGGCTGATCCACTACCAAACACCGGCCAGCACACTGGACCCAGGTCAAAAGAAACTGCCATTACTGGTCACTTTGAAAGTAAGTGGACTAACGAATGTCAATGTTGTCCTGTGTAGTCCAGCTAGTTCCTGTATTCCCTGATAACTTGCAGGGGACTTGCTTAATCATCGACTGAGCCAGCTTAACTAAGCTGCTGAACTAAGCTTGGACCACGGCCCTGCCTGGAGCTGCCCCCGAAGAGGAAACCCCGAGAGCGGTCTGACGGGACGCGGAAGCGGGGCAGGCTAAGCTAACTGCTAGCCCATGCAGACCGGCAGTTCCCACAGTCATCCTGGCTGGTGTTCACTCTCCTGGACAGTGAGTTTTTTTTGGTTTAGTTTAGATATGTGTGTTAGTTTAGATATGTGTGTTAGTTTGGATATGTGTGTTAGTGTGGATATGTGTGTTAGTTTAGATATGTGTGTTAGTTTGGATATATGTGTTAGTGTGGATATGTGTGTTAGTGTGGGTATGTGTGTTACTGTGGATATGTGTGTTACTGTGGATATGTGTGTTAGTGTGGATATGTGTGTTAGTGTGGGTATGTGTGTTAGTGTGGATATGTGTGTTAGTGTGGATATGTGTGTTAGTTTGGATATGTGTGTTAGTGTGGATATGTGTGTTAGTGTGGGTATGTGTGTTAGTGTGGGTATGTGTGTTAGTGTGGATATGTGTGTTAGTGTGGGTATGTGTGTTAGTGTGGATATGTGTGTTAGTGTGGGTATGTGTGTTAGTGTGGATATGTGTGTTAGTGTGGATATGTGTGTTAGTGTGGATATGTGTGTTAGTGTGGGTATGTGTGTTAGTGTGGATATGTGTGTTAGTGTGGATATGTGTGTTAGTTTGGATATGTGTGTTAGTGTGGATATGTGTGTTAGTGTGGATATGTGTGTTAGTTTGGATATGTGTGTTAGTGTGGATATGTGTGTTAGTGTGGGTATGTGTGTTAGTTTGTGTTAGTTTGGATATGTGTGTTAGTTTGTGTTAGTGTGGATATGTGTGTTAGTGTGGATATGTGTGTTAGTGTGGATATGTGTGTTAGTGTGGATATGTGTATTAGTTTGGATATGTGTGTTAGTGTGGATATGTGTGTTAGTGGGATATGTGTGTTAGTGTGGATATGTGTGTTAGTGTGGATATGTGTGTTAGTGTGGGTATGTGTGTTAGTGTGGATATGTGTGTTAGTGTGGATATGTGTATTAGTGTGGGTATTTGTGTTAGTGTGGATATGTGTGTTAGTGTGGATATGTGTGTTAGTGTGGATATGTGTGTTAGTGTGGGTATGTGTGTTAGTGTGGATATGTGTGTTAGTGTGGATATGTGTGTTAGTGTGGCTATGTGTGTTAGTGTGGATATGTGTGTTAGTTTGGATATGTGTGTTAGTGTGGGTATGTGTGTTAGTTTGTGTTAGTTTGGATATGTGTGTTAGTTTGGATATGTGTGTTAGTGTGGGTATGTGTGTTAGTTTGTGTTAGTGTGGATATGTGTGCTAGTGTGGATATGTGTGTTAGTGTGGATATGTGTTTTAGTGTGGATATGTGTGTTAGTGTGGATATATGTGTTAGTTTGGGTATGTGTGTTAGTGTGGATATGTGTGTTAGTGTGGATATGTGTGTTAGTTTGGATATGTGTGTTAGTGTGGATATGTGTGTTAGTGTGGATATGTATGTTAGTGTGGATATGTGTGTTAGTGTGGATATGTGTGTTAGTGTGGATATGTGTGTTAGTGTGGATATGTGTGTTAGTTTGGATATGTGTGTTAGTGTGGGTATGTGTGTTAGTTTGTGTTAGTTTGGATATGTGTGTTAGTTTGTGTTAGTTTGGATATGTGTGTTAGTGTGGATATGTGTGTTAGTGTGGATATATGTGTTAGTTTGGGTATATGTGTTAGTGTGGGTATGTGTGTTAGTGTGGATATGTGTGTTAGTGTGGATATGTGTGTTAGTGTGGATATGTATGTTAGTGTGGATATGTATGTTAGTTTGGATATATGTGTTAGTGTGGATATGTGTGTTAGTGTGGATATGTGTGTTAGTGTGGATATGTGTGTTAGTGTGGATATGTGTGTTAGTTTGGATATGTGTGTTAGTGTGGATATGTGTGTTAGTGTGGGTATGTGTGTTAGTTTGTGTGAGTTTGGATATGTGTGTTAGTTTGTGTTAGTGTGGATATGTGTGTTAGTGTGGATATGTGTGTTAGTTTGGATATATGTGTTAGTGTGGATATGTGTGTTAGTGTGGATATGTGTGTTAGTGTGGCTATGTGTGTTAGTGTGGATATGTGTGTTAGTGTGGATATGTGTGTTAGTGTGGATATATGTGTTAGTTTGGGTATGTGTGTTAGTGTGGATATGTGTGTTAGTGTGGATATGTGTGTTACTGTGGATAGGTGTGTTAGTGTGGATATGTGTGTTAGTGTGGATATGTGTGTTAGTGTGGATATGTGTGTTAGTGTGGGTATATGTGTTAGTTTGGGTATGTGTGTTAGTGTGGATATGTGTGTTAGTGTGGGTATGTGTGTTAGTTTGGGTATGTGTGTTAGTGTGGATATGTGTGTTAGTGTGGATATGTGTGTTAGTGTGGATATGTGTGTTAGTGTGGGTATGTGTGTTAGTGTGGATATGTGTGTTAGTTTGGATATGTGTGTTAGTGTGGGTATGTGTGTTAGTTTGTGTTAGTTTGGATATGTGTGTTAGTTTGTGTTAGTTTGGATATGTGTGTTAGTGTGGATATGTGTGTTAGTGTGGATATATGTGTTAGTTTGGGTATATGTGTTAGTGTGGGTATGTGTGTTAGTGTGGATATGTGTGTTAGTGTGGATATGTGTGTTAGTGTGGATATGTGTGTTAGTGTGGATATGTATGTTAGTGTGGATATGTATGTTAGTTTGGATATATGTGTTAGTGTGGATATGTGTGTTAGTGTGGATATGTGTGTTAGTGTGGATATGTGTGTTAGTGTGGATATGTGTGTTAGTTTGGATATGTGTGTTAGTGTGGATATGTGTGTTAGTGTGGGTATGTGTGTTAGTTTGTGTGAGTTTGGATATGTGTGTTAGTTTGTGTTAGTGTGGATATGTGTGTTAGTGTGGATATGTGTGTTAGTTTGGATATATGTGTTAGTGTGGATATGTGTGTTAGTGTGGATATGTGTGTTAGTGTGGCTATGTGTGTTAGTGTGGATATGTGTGTTAGTGTGGATATGTGTGTTAGTGTGGATATATGTGTTAGTTTGGGTATGTGTGTTAGTGTGGATATGTGTGTTAGTGTGGATATGTGTGTTACTGTGGATAGGTGTGTTAGTGTGGATATGTGTGTTAGTGTGGATATGTGTGTTAGTGTGGATATGTGTGTTAGTGTGGGTATATGTGTTAGTTTGGGTATGTGTGTTAGTGTGGATATGTGTGTTAGTGTGGGTATGTGTGTTAGTTTGGGTATGTGTGTTAGTGTGGATATGTGTGTTAGTGTGGATATGTGTGTTAGTGTGGATATGTGTGTTAGTGTGGATATGTGTGTTAGTGTGGATATGTATGTTAGTGTGGATATGTGTGTTAGTGTGGGTATGTGTGTTAGTGTGGATATGTGTGTTAGTGTGGATATGTGTGTTAGTTTGGATATGTGTGTTAGTGTGGATATGTGTGTTAGTTTGGATATGTGTGTTAGTGTGGATATGTGTGTTAGTGTGGGTATGTGTGTTAGTTTGTGTGAGTTTGGATATGTGTGTTAGTTTGTGTTAGTGTGGATATGTGTGTTAGTGTGGATATGTGTGTTAGTTTGGATATATGTGTTAGTGTGGATATGTGTGTTAGTGTGGATATGTGTGTTAGTGTGGCTATGTGTGTTAGTGTGGATATGTGTGTTAGTGTGGATATGTGTGTTAGTGTGGATATATGTGTTAGTTTGGGTATGTGTGTTAGTGTGGATATGTGTGTTAGTGTGGATATGTGTGTTACTGTGGATAGGTGTGTTAGTGTGGATATGTGTGTTAGTGTGGATATGTGTGTTAGTGTGGATATGTGTGTTAGTGTGGGTATATGTGTTAGTTTGGGTATGTGTGTTAGTGTGGATATGTGTGTTAGTGTGGGTATGTGTGTTAGTTTGGGTATGTGTGTTAGTGTGGATATGTGTGTTAGTGTGGATATGTGTGTTAGTGTGGATATGTGTGTTAGTGTGGATATGTGTGTTAGTGTGGATATGTATGTTAGTGTGGATATGTGTGTTAGTGTGGGTATGTGTGTTAGTGTGGATATGTGTGTTAGTGTGGATATGTGTGTTAGTTTGGATATGTGTGTTAGTGTGGATATGTGTGTTAGTTTGGATATGTGTGTTAGTGTGGATATGTGTGTTAGTGTGGGTATGTGTGTTAGTTTGTGTGAGTTTGGATATGTGTGTTAGTTTGTGTTAGTGTGGATATGTGTGTTAGTGTGGATATGTGTGTTAGTTTGGATATATGTGTTAGTGTGGATATGTGTGTTAGTGTGGATATGTGTGTTAGTGTGGCTATGTGTGTTAGTGTGGATATGTGTGTTAGTGTGGATATGTGTGTTAGTGTGGATATATGTGTTAGTTTGGGTATGTGTGTTAGTGTGGATATGTGTGTTAGTGTGGATATGTGTGTTACTGTGGATAGGTGTGTTAGTGTGGATATGTGTGTTAGTGTGGATATGTGTGTTAGTGTGGATATGTGTGTTAGTGTGGGTATATGTGTTAGTTTGGGTATGTGTGTTAGTGTGGATATGTGTGTTAGTGTGGGTATGTGTGTTAGTTTGGGTATGTGTGTTAGTGTGGATATGTGTGTTAGTGTGGATATGTGTGTTAGTGTGGATATGTGTGTTAGTGTGGGTATGTGTGTTAGTGTGGATATGTGTGTTAGTTTGGATATGTGTGTTAGTGTGGGTATGTGTGTTAGTTTGTGTTAGTTTGGATATGTGTGTTAGTTTGTGTTAGTTTGGATATGTGTGTTAGTGTGGATATGTGTGTTAGTGTGGATATATGTGTTAGTTTGGGTATATGTGTTAGTGTGGGTATGTGTGTTAGTGTGGATATGTGTGTTAGTGTGGATATGTGTGTTAGTGTGGATATGTGTGTTAGTGTGGATATGTATGTTAGTGTGGATATGTATGTTAGTTTGGATATATGTGTTAGTGTGGATATGTGTGTTAGTGTGGATATGTGTGTTAGTGTGGATATGTGTGTTAGTGTGGATATGTGTGTTAGTTTGGATATGTGTGTTAGTGTGGATATGTGTGTTAGTGTGGGTATGTGTGTTAGTTTGTGTGAGTTTGGATATGTGTGTTAGTTTGTGTTAGTGTGGATATGTGTGTTAGTGTGGATATGTGTGTTAGTTTGGATATATGTGTTAGTGTGGATATGTGTGTTAGTGTGGATATGTGTGTTAGTGTGGCTATGTGTGTTAGTGTGGATATGTGTGTTAGTGTGGATATGTGTGTTAGTGTGGATATATGTGTTAGTTTGGGTATGTGTGTTAGTGTGGATATGTGTGTTAGTGTGGATATGTGTGTTACTGTGGATAGGTGTGTTAGTGTGGATATGTGTGTTAGTGTGGATATGTGTGTTAGTGTGGATATGTGTGTTAGTGTGGGTATATGTGTTAGTTTGGGTATGTGTGTTAGTGTGGATATGTGTGTTAGTGTGGGTATGTGTGTTAGTTTGGGTATGTGTGTTAGTGTGGATATGTGTGTTAGTGTGGATATGTGTGTTAGTGTGGATATGTGTGTTAGTGTGGATATGTGTGTTAGTGTGGATATGTGTGTTAGTGTGGATATGTATGTTAGTGTGGATATGTGTGTTAGTGTGGGTATGTGTGTTAGTGTGGATATGTGTGTTAGTGTGGATATGTGTGTTAGTTTGGATATGTGTGTTAGTGTGGGTATGTGTGTTAGTTTGGATATGTGTGTTAGTTTGTGTTAGTGTGGATATGTGTGTTAGTGTGGATATGTGTGTTAGTGTGGATATGTGTGTTAGTGTGGATATGTGTGTTAGTGTGGATATATGTGTTAGTTTGGGTATGTGTGTTAGTGTGGATATGTGTGTTAGTGTGGGTATGTGTGTTAGTTTGTGTTAGTTTGGATATGTGTGTTAGTTTGTGTTAGTGTGGATATGTGTGTTAGTGTGGATATGTGTGTTAGTTTGGATATATATGTTAGTTTGGGTATGTGTGTTAGTGTGGATATGTGTGTTAGTGTGGGTATGTGTGTCAGTGTGGATACGTGTGTTAGTGTGGCTATGTGTGTTAGTGTGGATATGTGTGTTAGTGTGGATATGTGTGTTAGTTTGGATATATGTGTTAGTTTGGGTATGTGTGTTAGTGTGGATATGTGTGTTAGTGTGAGTATGTGTGTTAGTGTGGATATGTGTGTTAGTGTGGATATGTGTGTTAGTTTGGATATTTGTGTTAGTGTGGATATGTGTGTTAGTGTGGGTATGTGTGTTAGTTTGTGTTAGTTTGGATATGTGTGTTAGTTTGTGTTAGTGTGGATATGTGTGTTAGTTTGGATATATGTGTTAGTGTGGATATGTGTGTTAGTGTGGATATGTGTGTTAGTGTGGCTATGTGTGTTAGTGTGGATATGTGTGTTAGTGTGGATATGTGTGTTAGTGTGGATATATGTGTTAGTTTGGGTATGTGTGTTAGTGTGGATATGTGTGTTAGTGTGGATATGTGTGTTACTGTGGATAGGTGTGTTAGTGTGGATATATGTGTTAGTGTGGATATGTGTGTTAGTGTGGGTATGTGTGTTAGTGTGGATATGTGTGTTAGTGTGGGTATGTGTGTTAGTGTGGATATGTGTGTTAGTGTGGATATGTGTGTTAGTGTGGATATGTGTGTTACTGTGGATAGGTGTGTTAGTGTGGGTATGCGTGTTAGTGTGGATATGTGTGTTAGTGTGGATATGTGTGTTACTGTGGATAGGTGTGTTAGTGTGGGTATGCGTGTTAGTGTGGATATGCGTGTTAGTGTGGATATGTGTGTTAGTGTGGGTATATGTGTTAGCTTGGGTATGTGTGTTAGTGTGGATATGTGTGTTAGTGTGGGTATATGTGTTAGTTTGGGTATGTGTGTTAGTGTGGATATGTGTGTTAGTGTGGGTATGTGTGTTAGTTTGGGTATGTGTGTTAGTGTGGATATGTGTGTTAGTGTGGATATGTGTGTTAGTTTGGATATATGTGTTAGTGTGGATATGTGTGTTAGTGTGGATATGTCTGTTAGTGTGGATATGTGTGTTAGTGTGGATATGTGTGTTAGTGTGGGTATGTGTGTTAGTGTGGGTATGTGTGTTAGTTTGGATATATGTGTTAGTGTGGATATGTGTGTTAGTGTGGATATGTGTGTTAGTGTGGATATGTGTGTTAGTGTGGATATGTGTGTTAGTGTGGATATGTGTGTTAGTGTGGGTATGTGTGTTAGTGTGGATATGTGTGTTAGTGTGGATATGTGTGTTAGTGTGGATATGTGTGTTAGTGTGGATATGTGTGTTAGTGTGGGTATGTGTGTTAGTGTGGATATGTGTGTTAGTGTGGGTATGTGTGTTAGTGTGAATATGTGTGTTAGTGTGTATATGTGTGTTAGTGTGGATGTGTTTGTGTCTTTGTGTTGCACTGCTGTGGGCTGGGAAACGGCGTTTTGTTTCATTTCATGTACACAAGTGGATGAAATGAGGTGCCAGTGTTTCTGATCCTGCTGCTGCTCCTATGTGGGTGAAACTTGGTGGAATGATGAATCCTGACTCAGCAAAGTAACATCACTGAAACCAGCACAACATTCACTGCAGGCCAGACAGACTCCAAACCTTAAACAGCACAATGTTTCACCACTGCTCATCTGAATGTTTGTGCCCCAGAGTGCTTGAATCCCAACCCTGGTGTTTTCCACTACTTGGCTTACATAAGTCAGTCAGATTCTCATGGTGGGGGTGTTTTCTGGACCTGCATATCGAACAAAATGCAATTCCACAAAATATCATAGGGAATTCAGGGGGCTGCCGGGAATCCGTCACAGCCGGGACGCGAACCCGGTGACTGCGCTAACTAAAGGGTCTGACCTGTTAGCCAAGGGCTAGCGGGTCTTAACGGGTCTGCATATCCGTGTTCAGCATACCAACTCCCCACATGCCTCTGGGCGCACACGCTTCCGATGGCCTCACGGTCTCACCATCCCACTTCTGACACCAATGTAGTAAATTCGGGGGGGGGGGGGCAGCCGGGAACCGAATCCGGGTCTCCTGCACCACGGGAGACCCGGGTTCGGTTCCCGGCTGCGGCGGTTCCCGGCTACTCCCTGAATTCCCTACGATATTATCGACATCGTCTGTTTATCAGCAAGGAAGAATTCCTGATTTCATCATTACCAACACCGCACAGCTCAAACTCAACTCCTGCTGCTACCATGCCATGACCAGTTCCCCCTCATGGGCTGGTATCCCGCCATGCTCAACAACCTCATTTCAAATCACACAGCTTTACATAAAGAAATCAGCTCCCCTATCCGCCTTCATTCCTGCACCTGGGTTGCACTTACTAGTCTCATAACAAGTTGTGCCAGACAAGTTACATGAAGTGGTAGGTTGATGCATTCAGGCCCTACAACTCACACGATGGCCACACCACAACGTTTTCGCCACAGGAGTCGTCATGGAGGTGGTAGTCTGACCTGCTATCAGCAGCTACTAGCTACTCAACAGCAGAGGCTGGATCATGATCCTGCAGTTCACTATAGATCATGTACGTAGGATCTGCTCCTAACCCCCTGCAAACCCCACACAGAAGGTTGATGCATGTTAGGCACATTGGACAGCTCGCTAATATTCACTACCGGACAATTATCAGTACAACTTTCCCCCATCTGCTTCTGGAAACGGATCATTTTTCTTTACAGTGTGGCCGCCCGTCAAGCAGTGTGGTTCGTTTTCTGACGTTCCATCCACCGTGTTCTGAATTCCAGGAGGAAAAAGGCTTGTTGTTTTTTGTTTCCATTAATCCACACAACAGAATTCAACTCAGTAAGTTCATGGTTTAGTCGCTTAGTGTCTGCGTTAAGTGGTTTGATCCTGTGCTGTTAAGGGTCTCCGTTGAACTTCAGCATGTGAGACTTCTGCGTCCCAGTGGCCTCGGCATGCCTGTAGACCACGGTCACTTGCAGCTTCTGCTAGACACAGTGCTGTCAGGTGATTAATCTCTCTCAGCAGAGTCTGTATAGGGCGAGGAGTCATTTCATCTGAACACATCACCCACAACAGCTAAAGAGACGGTTTACCGTATCGGCAAAGCCAAAGAAATCTTCAGTCTCAAATTTCAAAACATGGGCGTCCGGGTGGCGTGGCGGTCTGTTCCGTTGCCTACCAACACGGGGATCGCCGGTTCGAATCCCCGTGTTGCCTCCGGCTTGGTCGGGCATCCCTACAGACACAAGGGGCCGTGTCTGCGGGTGGGAAGCCGGATGTGGGTATGTGTCCTAGTCGCTGCACTAGCGCCTCCTCTGGTCGGTCGGGGCGCCTGTCTGGGGGGAACTGGGGAGGATATTGGATCCTTCCACGCGCTACGTCCCCCTGGTGAAACTCCTCACTGTCAGGTGAAAAGAAGCGGCTGGTGACTCCACATGTATGGGAGGAGGCATGTGGTAGTCTGCAGCCCTCTCCGGATCGGCAGAGGGGGTGGAGCAGAGACCGGGGCAACTCGGAAGAGTGGGGTAATACAATACAAAGTACAATTGGGGAGAAAAGGGGGGAAAATCCACAATAGATAAATACAGTGTAGGGTAATCAATGTTTTAAAGTAGGCCTAGCTTTTACTTGAAATAGTATTGCCTGGTTTGTGAAGATGTATACATATGTGGTCACTGTCATTACACATTAGTCTGGAGGGGATTTAAGTCCCGCATGGTCTCAAACCACCTGTATGAAATTATTCAGATGCTGTCTGCATGTATTTCAAGTCCCCCGACCCACCATTCTGAAATAAAACTGAACTGTTAAAACATGTCAGAATATATTGGTCTAAATATGCTTATTACATCTCTTGTCAGTTCATGTTTGTTTTGAACGAAGTTAGCGTTCTTGAGCAGGAAAGTGTTACTTTTTTAGTATCCGTTTTGCTTGTATTGTAGCAATGTACTTTAGTTTGTATTTTTTGCATCTTAATTTCATTGTTCCATATTATAGGGTAAAATAGACCACCACTGAGGTGTCCTGGTGGCTCAGCTAGTTAAGCTCACACCACCTAGGCTTAGGCCTGATCACAGTGTCCCACATTTGTATCTGTCAATGAGACCTTTCCTGTATGTCTTCCCTCCTCTCTTTACCTTGTTTCCTGTCTATCTCTGCTGTCCTGTCTAATGAAGAATTAAAAAATGCCAAAAACAAAACATTTTCTCAAATAAATCACTATGTGCCTCACCTCAGTCTATTTTTGCCATTCTTAAATGGCAAATGACACTTAAGATTTTCAAGAGGGACTTTAAAAAATGCTCTACAGAAGTACTCAAAAGTACTAGAATTCTCTTCTTTCCTTAGTGCACCTAAACAGAGATGCAGTAAGGCTGGAGTCATTTCAGACAAATGATTCCTCAGTAAACAGAAGCTGGTCAAAGTCTTTCTCTGTCATCGGATCGCTGCATCTCCTGAGCCACTCTCTTCTACTTTCAACCAGGGCTAGTGCTACCTGCTTGCTGCTCTGAGGATTACTTCGTGGGTGGGACAAAAAGTAGTCCTTCACTGCTTTAGTAGCACTGGGTGAGAGGCAGAAACGGGGTTCTGTGTTTCGCTCTCCATGCAAATCCACATCAGACACCTTCAGCCCTGGGTCACTAGGGAGTCTTTGACGGACGGTTGATCTGGAAAACTTCTCCATATGGACTGCAGAAGCTTGGTCCTCTCCTAGCTGTAGTGGCCCAGGCTCTGAGGCTCGTCGTTGAGAGATCCAAGCTTTGCTTTTCTCCTCTGAGGGGGTAGAGTGGGGTTTGTTTTGTCTGAATAGGGACAAGGTAGGCCTGTTCTGCCTGTAGAATGCAGCCTGAGTTGGCTGGTTTAGGTCATATTTATCACTTCCCACTGCTTCCTCCTGTTTGCTGATATGATTTCCTGTCTTGGCATGCTGAAGGAAGGCCTTAGTGTGGATGTTTCTGAGCTCAGAAACTGTTAGTTGTGAGTCAGAGGGCCACAAGCGGGGAGAGTTGGGGTACTGGAGGCTCATGATGAAGTGGTCGTCAGCAGAGCTAGAGGAATTATGTTTGGGAGGTGGAGACCTGAGGGAATCTTGAACTGTGCTTCTCCTTGCCTGCCTTCCTACTCCTTCTTTTGCGGTGCTGCTGGATGGTTTGGATCGGGAGTGGCCCATGGATATTTGTATTCTTCCTGCTTTTTCCCCTGGCTGCCCTTTCTCAGGATCTACTTTTCGGTTAGCGAGAGTCTTGTTAATGGATCCTCCCTAATTAAAGATGGATAAAGGGTGTTTGTACAGAGAAGGAAAAGAGAGATGTGAAATAAAAGAATGTGCAACAAACAGATTGTAGAGAGAGCACAAGTTAAAAGTTTTCCTTCACATATTAATGATTTGGAATAATTGGGGTCTAAGTAGGCCATGACGTCACAGGAAGGTCCAAACCACTAGAGTGATTCACAAACCAGCAGTTCTCGACAGTATTTAAAAAAAATACCATGCAAGTATGGTTATATATTGTACTCACCTCAGTTCTGTCCTCCTCCTCCTCAGTCTCCAAGTTGTCTTGTGACGTCAGTGACAGCCTCCGGTCTTTCTTCAGCCAGGTATTGGGGTGGACAACCCTGCAGCCTATTAAGCTACCCCAAGACAAATGTTCCTTGGGTGGGAAACATTTTGGGCATGTCTTATCATCAAGATCTACACTAGGGCCTGGGGCAGCCTCTCGGGTGGTATCTCGGGTGGAGTCGGGTGGTACACAGGAGGAGGTGGAGCAGAAGGAGGAAGAGGGGTAAGCCAAGGGGGCTTGTACCTTAGCAGGGCATAATCGATGTCTGGTTTGGCAGGTTTGTTCACTGCTGTGGGAATGGAGAGAATCAAGCGAGTCAAGGGAGGAGTGCATGGGGGCAGGGGAGGTAGGAGGAGATGAGAGGCTGGGGGAGCTAGCTTCTAAAGTTCGTGATGTCCTACCATGCAGACCCAACTCTGATTTAAAATAACTCCTCCAGTTCTGACCCTGAGATTGTGTGCGATGGTGTTTGTGGCAGCTAGGTACCCTGGAAAGTTCCCCTTCATCATCCTCATCCTCCTCAGACAGATCCTCAGTGCTGCCTTGACAAAACACCTTAAATTCATTCACGTATGCTATTGCTGGCTCTGAACACCTACGCTGTCTATAGGGACCCTCTATTGATGTGGGATTCCTGCAGGTCAGAGTGCCCATGGATGGTGTACCCTGGCTAGAGCAGGACAGAGTTGTGGCTGGGTGCTGGTTGCCAACTTGGGTGCTTGTGTCCATGTTATTGTCTTGGTCATAATCGCTGAGGGTAAGGATGGATTCCAGGCTGCCCTGCAGATGTTTGGTTCTACGTCGTCCCTTGTTGATGCAGAGAGCTGATAACCCAGCTGGCGATCCAGGGCTACTGTCATCTAGCTCATTCTCTAGGCTTTCATAGGATGAGTCAGTCAAAGTACACAGCCAAGTATCTAGTCAGAGGAATGAAGGACATGAGATGAAACCCAGGACATGACAGAATTAAAGAGTGCAGACACATGGATGGAAGAAGAAAGGGAAGAAAAAGGTGGGGAGTAACAGTAAAATATTTGTGTGCTGCCAACAGTTGTCATAGGGGCAGCCTCAAGATCCGAGTAGCCTGACTGACCTTTTTAAACTTAACCCATTAAAACAATTTATTGTGCTTTAGCTGTTAGCTGTGCAAAATGTCCCAATAATGAGGGGCTCCTCTAAAATGAGTCAAAATTATATGGGTTTCATTGGTTTTAACGGCATATACCATATTTCCCAGACTATAGGTCGCTGATTTTTGTGTTTTTTTTTAACTCGTCTGGCTGGTCCTGCACCTTATATTCCAAAGCGACTTATACAATGTAATATTGTGGGACAAATACACTTCATTTGAAAGGCCGCTAGATGGCACTGTATAATGGTAACGGGTCGGGTTGGTGCGGGTATTAAAAACCCTGACCCGTGCATCACTACTGTACCGCCACATAAATGCGACTTATACACCAAAGCAACATGGTGTTTTTTTTCTCGCAACAACAGTTTTTGTTTTTTTGTTGTTGTTTTTTTTGCCGCGAGCAACTTTTACTCCAGTGTGACTTGTAGTCCGGGAAATACGGTAGTCTGTGTATATGTTTTTGTGTAATAATATGTACTGTACCAGATCCTATCTCCTCAGAACTGTGTCTTTGTGGGGGCCCATTAAAGAGTGTAGTGGGATCCTTTCCCAGAACCTGGTGACAGTTGTCGATCATAAACTTCACCAGTTCACACACCTGGAGAGAAAACAAAGAAAGGGGCGGATAAGGATGAGAAGATAGAGAAGAAAGAGATGAAAGGGGACCAGATGAAGATAGGAGACAATGAACAGCAAAGAAAAAGATAGTTCTTGGTGAGGTAGTTCTTGAATCACAAATGGACCTTTATTGGTTTGAGCCTGAGAACACTTGAGAAGAGCAAAGGCAAAAACAGGAGACTCCCATTGTTGCCACTGGGATGGATACCTTGAGTAGACAGTGACTGACAGAGCCAAGAAAGTCGAATCAGTTCATCTGGACACAACGTTTTTTTGAGCAAAACATTTCATCACTCATCTAAGTGACCTCTTCAGTCTCAACTGACTGCAGGTATCCCCACCCTTATAAACAAGACCGTGACATAACGACGGAAACCAACGAACGGTTTCATATGCAAATAGGTGTGACCATCAACTAGAGTTACAATGGCCATGTGTACTATTCACAGAGGATTTGGGAATATTTGCAAACACTGCATTGTAAGATGGTGACAGATGTACTCTTAGCCCCCCCCCCCAGTTCTTTGACTCGCCATTCAAACCACCGTTCTTCCCTTTCAAGGATGTGCACATCCTCATCCTTGAAAGAGTGGCCACTGGCCTTTAGATGGTGTAGACTATGGAGTCCTGGCCTGATGCGTTAGCTCTCCTGTGTTGTGTCATCCACTTGACCAGCGTCTGTTTAGTTTCCCTGATGTACAAGTCACGTCAATCCTCCTGGCACCTAACAGCTACACTAGGTGTAGCTTCCCCTGGGTATAATCTGTGGTACAGAATTCTGTCAATAAGCTATCACCTTTTTCTTGTAACCACTGCCTGCATCTCATTTCAGGGGTTCATAAGTATTCATGTCGTTAAGTAACGCCATAACTTTCTCATGATAGTCTGTCTGGTTTAATACAACAGTGCATCTGCCCTGTCCACTGGAAGGATGAACATGTTATTGTCCTCACTCACAGTCATGAGAGCTTCCCTCTTGTCTCTACTGATGTTGGCTGGCAGCGCCTTTGCACTGCTGAGGTAGGCTATGATGAAAGAATGGGCCACCTCTCGACTCTAAAATACGTCCTAGGATGCACTGGGACACATCATCAGTGATGTTTCTTGGGGTCCACGGTTGTTTCAGGTCTTTCAACATCATACACCCTTGTTCAGGCGACCCAACCAGGGTTGCTCAGGCCTGGCTTGTGTCCCAGCAGTATTGGCCCACCGATCACTCCTTCTGATCCAAAGCCATCTGGAGGCCCTCTCTGCAGCCTCCATGGAAGACTTGATGGCTTTCCTTTTAGCAGCCCTAGTGATGCCAAGTAGAGTGTAGACCTCTCACAGTGAGCAGCTAGCAAAGCATCTACACCTCACTTCAATGGGTGCACAACGCACCTTCCAGCCTCTCCTCCGGTACTGATCCACCAGCTCCTGGTACTTGGACTGCTTACGCTCATTTGCTTCCTCCATCCGGTTCTCTCAGGGAACCATCAGCTCTATAAGGAGCACCTGTTTTGAAGAGCTGATGCTAGCACTATGTCTGGCCTCAATGAAGTTGTCATAATGTAGTCCAGGAACCTAAGCTGCCCCCCCCCCCAAGTTGACTCGCAGCTCCCAGTCTGATGCAGAGGTGAGGAGACTGGCTGCTGATCTGGGCTATGACTGAGGCTGCTCACCAGCCCTGACAAAGGCAATGATCCTCTCTCTGCAGGCTTGCTTGTTGTCGACCACAGCTTTGGAGATGGCCTCTGTAACTGCCTTTGGCACCTGGTCATGTCGCCAGGGGTAACGGCCCTCACCCAATAAAGTATACAGGCTGCATGAGTTAAGCCGTGCAGTATTGTGGAATGTATCTAAATTTGAAACAACGATAAATGCAATACTTCAATATCATGTAAAGTTCTTCACTGTGCCTACTAAGAGCAGTAACGATATAGAAGGTCAACCTATAGCTGAACCAGAATATACTTATCGTATTGTGGCTGGGGTCTATTCAGCCCCATGGAAATTACAGATGCAGCTGGGAGTTTTTAGGTTTTACGGTACGTAATTGTTCTGGGCCTATATTCTCTACCAAGTCTTTGACTCACATATATTTATTTACTTGGCCTACTCTGCATGTGCACGGCCTGCCTGATGTTTCTTTGTATGTAATGGACCCCAGTTATGAAATCACAGCAGACACTACTCACTGTAATAAGACAGTAAAGATGCCATTCACTAAGCAACCCGCACTACCTGAGAAAGTCTATTAATTTGTGGTGATCCGGCGTATAGTTTATAAGTTATACCTGTTTCCTAAGGGAAACCCACAGTCGGTGTTACTTTGCATTTTTAGTGTCCTTAATCAGACAGACATCTGTTTCAGAGCTATTATCACTCCATTGTGATGCCAAACGTGCCTCACCCACTATTCAGTGCATGTTCAGCATATTGATACCCTTGTACGGTGTATATGCAGCCCAGGAAGAGCTCAACTCCCTCTCTATAGTGTTAGAAGTTCACATCAACATCTCTACAGCCACCGTTCCAGCCACAGCGAGATGCTTAGTGATGTTAGACACGTAAGCAACCGAAAATAGGATGGCGTTGGAGCTTCTGTTAGCCTCACAGGGTGACGTATGTAAAGTGATCTCCACTGAATGTTGTGCATATATTACTAGCAACGATGCTGAAATATACGAATTGAAACATGATTCTGAACAAGGGTTACAAGATTTGCACACACCGTTGATGGGTGGGATCCCTTTTCAGAAGTGTTTGGCCCCCTGGCATCTGCGAGTGTGTCATTCGTTCATACCCCGATCGTGGGCATTACCTTGTTTCTCATTACTGTTTTCATCATTACTTGTATGATTGATCTGATCCGTCAATACTGCATTAAGACTGTGCTTAAGTCAGACATTCTCCAGATCCCTGGATTCCACCATACTATAGTAATGAGAACTTCCTTCAGCGATTGCAGCAATTCTGCAACGTGGATGAGGACTTCACAGATATGTAAGCGGAGTTCATGTGCTAGTAACCTCTGACCCCTTACCATCATGGGACTGGCCTTTGGATGAGCCATAATAATGCTCACATTAGGTGAAGAGCATGTGAGAAGAATCCTATTGCTGTTGTTGTATTTGTTATTTATATTAGCATGTGTACTTCTTCGGACATCCGGAGGGAGCTCGGAGTAGAGCCGCTGCTCCTTCGCGTCGAAAGGAGCCAGTTGAGGTGGTTCGGGCATCTGATCAGGATGCTTCCTGGGCGCCTTCCTTTGGAGGTTTTCCGGGCACGTCCAACTGGGAGGAGACCCCAGGGTAGACCCAGAACTCGCTGGAGGGACTACATGTCCAGTCTGGCTGGGGAACGCCTTGGGATCCCCCAGGAGGAGCTGGAGGGCGTTGCTGGGGAGAGGGACGTCTGCAGTGCCCTACTTAGCTTGCTGCCACCGTGACCCCACCCCGGAGAAGCGGCTGATGATGACATGAGACTTCTTCGTAATTGAGGGTTATGTATCATTTAATCATTAATTAAGGTTACTGAGGATTATGTTGTGTTTTAGATGAATTTTGAGCATTCATGAGTTTTTCCCAAATGCCAACTCTGGGTTTTCCGGAACGTGTCTGCTTAGATAGTGTAGATAAGTTCTCTCAAGTATTTTACTCACTCCTAGTCAAGTGTGGGGTGAGATGTTTGGCTCCAGAGGACATGGGAACATTGTGACTTCTGTCTGGCTGGTGGGTTTATATGGAGTGTGCTGATATAAATCTGATGCGTTTCAGTTGGCTTACAACTGGCAGACGGCCTCACAGTTATTCTGTGTGATGTTCCCCAGGATGTATATCCAATGTCATGTTTTATCAGAGTGATTTGTTGTTGATTAAACATAATAAAAAGAGGGGGATTGCGAAGGCAATCTGTCTGCTACATAATCATATATGATGTTTGCTTACTTTTAATCTTTGACCATGTATGACCTATGCCATGTTTAACTTTAGTCTATGTTGCTTAGATAGATGCTTAAAGTTCATATGTGACAGCACAAAGGTGGTGTTATACAGTGTCTTCTCCATGTGAACAAATAAAGGGCTGTTGTTGACTGTTACGTGATAGCAGACGAATGTATGAGAAACTCAGAGTGTAGCAAAGTCTGCCCACAGTAATTGGAGAAATGGCCTTGGTGGGTTGTGAGCTGGAAGACATGAGATATGAGATAAGGAGGAGAAGAAGAGAGAATGTACTGTACTGATCGGTGTGACCTCAAGTATCTATGCTTTGTGTGTCTGTTCATGAGCATATATTAAAGTGTGACAGTACTGTAAGAGATTTTTGCCTCGCACCTCACTTATTGTCAGAGTGTGAGTAAATAATTGCCATAACAGGGCAGATAACTGAAGGGAGGGTTCTTGAGTTACTTGGCCCTCAGAGATACATGTGATTTCAGAGGTCTGGATTCTAACTTCTCCACTGTCTTTGGGTTCTTTACCAATCCAGAAATTGTAATTGTGCTGGAGACTATGGTCCGTGGTCCAAACCTACAAATTGCTCTTTGTAGTAACACTGCACAAGACAGATAGACCACACATGTATACAGACTTGCACAAGTCTGTTGTCACTTTGTGACCACATGTCGATTACACTGTAGAATGTTAGGCTTACATTGTAAATAGCTGAGGCTGCGGTGGCTAACTAGGTCAGGGTCAGGAACCACTCCCATGATGTATCAGCCTTTACTCCAACACCTTCTTGTACCCTTTCCATTTCTCACCGACCAAATTCCTTCTTTGTCCAACGCATTTTCTCAGCCCATTATTTCTTGTCTTAGATTCAATAGCCCCTATCCTTTCTCCCATATTCCTGGTCTTATCTCACTCTGTTTCCAGTCTCCGAAAGACCGAAACCTTCCTCCTTCCATTCATCTCTGCCAACTGTTCATCTTTCTCTTCTTACCCTTTCTGTCGTCCTGTCCTTGTCTACGTCTCACCTTCTTAGCCCCCACGCCTTCAACTTCAGGACTGTAAAGTCCAGGAGGCCACAGCACGCTGGGCGCAATACACACTGATAAGTTGAAACTGGTCATCTGGTTTTCATATGCATTGCTGTGGATCCCATGCAGCATAGCAATCAGGTAGTGCAGCAGCAACGCATTCTCTTTAGGCAGACGACCAATCAGCCTGTGGGAAGAAGAAGGCATGTTAATGAGGTTCAGCATCAGCACCACTATTGGGAAAAAGAGCGATTAATGTTCATTACATGTCAGCACTCCCCCCCCCCTCCCCCGTTTTTCTCCCCAATTGTATCTGGCTAATTACCCCACTCTTCTGAGCCATCCTGGTTGCTGCTCCACCCCCTCTGCTGCTCCAGGGAGGGCTGCAGACTACCACATGCCTCCTACATTACGTCAGCGCTTTTAATTTGAATCCACGCTCACAATGTTCTGTGAGCACAGGGCGTCCGGGAGGCGTGGCGGTCTATTCTGTTGCCTACCAACACGGGGATCGCCAGTTCAAATCCCCATGTTACCTCCAGCTTGGCGTCCCTACAGACACAATTGGCCGTGTCTGTGGGTAGGAAGCCAGATGTGGGTATGTGTCCTGGTCGCTGCACTAGCGCCTCCTCTGGTTGGTTGGGGTGTCTGTTCGGGGGAGGGGGAACTGGGGGAATAGCGTGATCCTCCACACTAGGAGGCATACAATTGGGAGAAAAAGGGGGGGGGCCACAAAAAAAGAAGAATGGACCAGACCAAAAGTAACTGGCTGGGTGAGAGAGGCTGACAGAGTTGATACCCAACCGCAGTGGGCCAGCAGCCCACTCGCCAGGGCCGGCAGCCCACTCGCCTGGGCCGGCAGCCCACTCGCCAGGGCCGGCAGCCCACTCGCCAGGGCCGGCAGCCCACTCGCCTGGGCCGGCAGCCCTCTCGCCAGGGCCGGCAGCCCACTCGCCTGGGCCGGCAGCCCTCTCGCCTGGGCCGGCAGCCCACTCGCCTGGGCCGGCAGCCCTCTCGCCAGGGCTGGTCAGCCCACTCGCCAGGGCCGGCAGCCCACTCGCCTGGGCCGGCAGCCCTCTCGCCAGGGCCGGCAGCCCACTCGCCTGGGCCGGCAGCCCTCTCGCCAGGGCTGGTCAGCCCACTCGCCAGGGCCGGCAGCCCTCTCGCCTGGGCCAGTCAGCCCACTCGCCTGGGCCAGTCAGCCCACCCGCCTGGGCCGGCAGCCCACCCGCCTGGGCCGGCAGCCCACTCGCCTGGGCCGGCAGCCCTCTCGCCTGGGCCGGCAGCCCACCCGCCTGGGCCGGCAGCCCACCCGCCTGGGCCAGTCAGCCCACTCGCCTGGGCCGGCAGCCCTCTCGCCAGGGCTGGTCAGCCCACTCGCCAGGGCCGGCAGCCCTCTCGCCAGGGCCGGCAGCCCACTCGCCTGGGCCGGCAGCCCTCTCGCCTGGGCCGGCAGCCCACCCGCCTGGGCCAGTCAGACACACAACACTTGATTATGTTTATTCACGTGGGGGCTGGGGTTAATTATAGTTTGCGCATTGCATCGACCACAATTGTCAAGTGGCCCACCGGGAAAAGTCCCGGTGCTCCAGATGGCCAGTCCGCCATCGCCTATACCCTCTACCAAAACTGCCAATGCTTTATGTCCATACCCTTTTCTAAGCTGGCCTCAAATGGTGGAAAAAAGTTCAGGTCTCCATCAGAGTTACTGACTTGCTTCCTTCCTTCAAGAAAGGCATAAAACGTTTTCTTGGGTCCTCCAGGCCTACCTTAATTGTTGAATGGCCTCTGGATGCACTTTGCACCAGTTGTCGCTATGTGCCCTTACTGGCTTAAACACCTGAGCTGGGTCAAGTGCGGTTAGCCTAATTGGCTCAAGAGAGGTTTAACGCGGTTGCGCCCCGACGAAGACACACACCAGAACATGGGAGAGATGAGGACCGTGTTGCCCAACAAGAGAGTTTTAATAGGCCTTCATTTTTAGCCTGTGTGTTTGTTTTTAACCGTGGTGTCTTTGTTCTAATATGCAGGTGGTGCACTCTCGTTCTCCACCTGTGTAGCGTCTCTGTGCCACAGAGCCGTGGCTGTGGTGCAGATTTGCCTTAACACCATTATTACATGGGCGGTGCAGTGGTTAGCGCTGGCACCTCACAGCAAGAAGGTCCTGGGTCAAACCCCGGGGTAGTCCAACCTTGGGGGTCATCCCAGGTCATCCGCTGTGTGGAGTTTGCATGTTCCCCCCATGTCTGTGGTGGGGTTTCTCCGGGTGCTCCGCTTTCCCCCACCATCAAAAAGAAACATGCATGTTAGGGTTAATACTCCTGTCTGTGCCCATGAGCAAGGCATGGCAAGACGAACTAGAGTTGGTCCCCGGGCGCTGTTGTGTCTACTGTTGTGACCTTCTACTTACATGTGCTATTTTCTGCTCTTTTGGTGATGATATGCCTGTTCTATTGATACGTGTTCTATTGATACGTGTTCTATTGATACATGTTCTATTGATACATGTTCTATTGATACGTGTTCTATTGATATGTGTTCTATTGATACATGTTCTATTGATACATGTTCTATTGATATGTGTTCTATTGATACATGTTCTATTGATACGTGTTCTATTGATATGTGTTCTATTGATACGTGTTCTATTGATACATGTTCTATTGATACGTGTTCTATTGATATGTGTTCTATTGATACATGTTCTATTGATACGTGTTCTATTGATATGTGTTCTATTGATACATGTTCTATTGATACATGTTCTATTGATACGTGTTCTATTGGTACGTATTCTATTGATACAGGTTCTATTGATATGTGTTCTATTGATACGTGTTCTATTGATACATGTTCTATTGATATGTGTTCTATTGATACGTGTTCTATTGATACATGTTCTATTGATGTGTTTATGTTTATTTAGATCCCCATTAGCTGTTACCCAAGGCAACAGCTACTCTTCCTGGGGTCCTATTGATGTGTTCTATTGATACGTGTTCTATTGATACGTGTTCTATTGGTGTGTGTTCTATTGATACGTGTTCTATTGCTGTGTGTTCTACTGATGTGTGTTCTATTGATGTGTGTTCTATTGATACGTGTTCTATTGATACGTGTTCTATTGATGTGTTCTATTGATACGTGTTCTATTGATACGTGTTCTACTGATGTGTGTTCTACTGATGTGTGTTCTATTGATACGTGTTCTATTGATACGTGTTCTATTGGTACGTGTTCTATTGGTACGTGTTCTATTGCTGTGTGTTCTATTGCTGTGTGTTCTACTGATGTGTGTTCTATTGATGTGTGTTCTATTGATGTGTGTTCTATTGATACGTGTTCCATTGATACGTGTTCTATTGATACGTGTTCTATTGGTACGTGTTCTATTGATACGTGTTCTATTGATACGTGTTCTACTGATGTGTGTTCTATTGGTACGTGTTCCATTGATACGTGTTCTATTGATACGTGTTCTATTGGTACGTGTTCTATTGGTACGTGTTCTATTGATACGTGTTCTATTGATACGTGTTCTATTGGTACGTGTTCTATTGATACGTGTTCTATTGCTGTGTGTTCTACTGATGTGTGTTCTATTGATGTGTGTTCTATTGATACGTGTTCTATTGATACGTGTTCTATTGATGTGTTCTATTGATACGTGTTCTATTGATACGTGTTCTACTGATGTGTGTTCTATTGATACGTGTTCTACTGATGTGTGTTCTATTGATGTGTTTTACTGATGTGTGTACTACTGATGTGTGTTCTATTGATGTGTTTTACTGATGTGTGTTCTACTGATGTGTGTTCTATTGATGTGTGTACTACTGATGTGTGTTCTACTGATGTGTGTTCTATTGATGTGTGTTCTATTGATGTGTGTACTACTGATGTGTGTTCTACTGATGTGTGTTCTATTGATGTGTGTACTACTGATGTGTGTACTACTGATGTGTGTTCTATTGATGTGTGTACTACTGATGTGTGTTCTACTGATGTGTGTTCTATTGATGTGTTTTCTACTGGTGTGCGTTCTACTGATGTGTGTTCTACTGATGTGTGTTCTACTGGTGTGTGTTCTATTGATGTGTTTTCTACTGATGTGTGTACTACTGATGTGTGTTCTATTGATGTGTGTACTACTGATGTGTGTTCTACTGATGTGTGTACTACTGATGTGTGTTCTACTGATGTGTGTTCTATTGATGTGTGTACTACTGATGTGTGTACTACTGATGTGTGTTCTATTGATGTGTGTACTACTGATGTGTGTTCTACTGATGTGTGTACTACTGATGTGTGTTCTACTGATGTGTGTTCTATTGATGTGTTTTCTACTGGTGTGCGTTCTACTGATGTGTGTTCTACTGATGTGTGTTCTACTGGTGTGTGTTCTACTGATGTGTGTTCTACTGATGTGTGTTCTATTGATGTGTTTTCTACTGGTGTGCGTTCTACTGATGTGTGTTCTACTGATGTGTGTTCTACTGGTGTGTGTTCTACTGATGTGTGTTCTACTGATGTGTGTACTACTGATGTGTGTACCACTGGTGTGTGTTCTACTGATGTGTGTTCTACTGATGTGTGTACTACTGATGTGTGTTCTACTGATGTGTGTACTACTGATGTGTGTTCTACTGATGTGTGCTCTACTGATGTGTGTTCTACTGATGTGTGTTCTACTGATGTGTGTACTACGGGTGTGTGTTCTACTGATGTGTGTTCTACTGATGTGTGTACTACTGATGTGTGTACTACTGGTGTGTGTTCTACTGATGTGTGGCGATATAGATCTACTTTGTACTTTGTTTCTCCTGTTAAGTTTCTTTATTAGTCCACTTGGGGAAATTCAGTTACTGCAGATTAACCCATCCTGGCTGTGATCTGTGTAGCGAGGAGCGGTGGGCTGCTGCCTTCATGCTGCGCCCGGGGACCAACTCCACTTCCTCTTTCCATTGCCTTGCTCAGGGGCACAGACAGGCGTAGTAATCCTAACATGCATGTATTTTTGATGGTGGGACAAACTGGAACACCGGGAGAAAACCAACCACAGACACGGGGAGAACATGCACACTCCACACAGAGGATGACCCGGGATGACCCTCAAGGTTGGACTACCGCGGGGTTCGAACCCAGGACCTTCATGCTGTGAGGCGGTAGCGCTAACCACTGCGCCACCGTGCTGCCCCATGTGCCACCTCTTAATGATTTTTTACACTAGTGCACGTGATATGACGTTCATTCTTGGCTAACGTGAGTACTGTGTAGTCCTTTATGCTGCCAGTTGGGTACCCTGGAATTTATCTGCTAACTGCCCCCTCTGAGTCTCCCCCCCTTTTTCCCCCCTAATTGTACCTGCCCAATTACCCCCCTAATTGTACCTGCCCAATTACCCCCCTCTCCCGAGCTGTTCCAGTCGCTGCTCCACCTCCTCTGCTGATCCAGGGAGGGCTGCAGACTACCACAGGCCTCCTCCCATACATGTGGAGTCCTCAGCCACTTCTTTTCACCTGACAGTGAGGAGTTTCACCAGGGGGACCAGTTCCCCTCCCCTCCCCTCCCCCCCCCCCCCCTGAACAGGCGCCCCGACTGACCAGAGGAGGCGCTAGTGCAGCGACCAGGACACATACCCACATCCGGCTTCCCACCCGCAGACACGGCCAGTTGTGTCTTTTGGGACGCTCGACCAAGCCGGAGGTAACACGGGGATTCGAACCGGCGACCCCCGTGTTGGTAGGCAACGGAATAGACCGCTACACCACCTGCACGCCCCCCTCTCTGAGCCGTGTACGTCATTTTGGATAATAGCATCTAGGAACAGAGTCGATGTAATGAGGTTACATGAACAGCATCATTAGCTGCGAACCAAGAACCAAAACCAGCTGTACACGTGTGTGTGTGTGTGTGTGTGTGTGTGTGTGTGTGTGTGTGTGTGTGTGTGTACTTTTACCTCTGTACACCCTGCACCTGTATTTCCTCCTCCTCCTCCTCTTCGTCCAGTACGTCCATCCACTCCTTGTAGAGATCAGAACACAGCAGCCCACCTGGCAGGCTACGCAGGAAGTCCTGGGGAGGACATGTCACACAGACGTGACTGTGGCTGTGGAGCCGTGGCAGGAAATGTGTCCCGCCAGCTAACGGCCCGGATGCTGCTGAAGGACCATTAACCCTGTTTCATATAGGTAGCGAGTTGGGGGGGGGGGGGGAGCAGCCGGGAACCGCCGCAGCTGGGTATGAACCTGGATCTCCCACACCACGGGTGACTGTGCTAACCAGTCAACTAAAGGGTCCGATCCATTAGCCAAGGTCTAGCGAGTCCACTTGTCCCTATTTGTTACACTGCATACCCCCCACCCCCCTTCGGCTTCAGCAGATCAGCTCCGTCACGGTCTCCCCATCCCACGTCTGACACCAGTGTAGCGAATTCAGGGGGGCAGCCGGGAATCCGCCACAGCCGGGGCCTCGAACCCGGGTCTCCCGCAGCACAGGTGACTACGTTAACCAGTCGACTACAGCAGTGTTTCTCAACCCAGTCCTCAAGGACCCCCTATCCTGCAGGTTTTCATTGTAACCCTGCATAGGTAGCCCTGCTTGTACTTACTCGACCAATCATCTCGCAGCACTTCATTATGCAAGGTGTGCAGCATCTGACAAACTTCATTGCTGATTGGTTGAATAACTACAAACAGGTACCTATTCAGGGTTGCAAGGAAAATATGCAGGATAGGGGGTCCTCGAGGACTGGGTTGAGAAACACTGGACTACAGGGTCCGACTGCTAGCCAGGGGCCAGCGAGTCTAGTTATCCGTGCATGTTACACATAGTTATTCCCACTGGCAGTAAATTGGTTCAACTTGAATGAAGGATTTGGACAGAACCCCTCCCCCCCCCTCATTTCTGGATGGTTTGGACAGACCCCCCTCATTTCTGGATGGTTTGGACAGACCCCCCTCATTTCTGGATGGTTTGGACAGACCCCCTCATTTCTGGATGGTTTGGACAGACCCCCTCATTTCTGGATGGTTTGGACAGACCCCCTCATTTCTGGATGGTTTGGACAGACCCCCTCATTTCTGGATGGTTTGGACAGACCCCCTCATTTCTGGATGGTTTGGACAGACCCCCTCATCTCTGGCTGTGGGGGGTAATGCAGCTGTATGTGAAGGGCGGTGTGGTGGTTATGGTGGCACCGCACTCTCGCCTCGCAGCAGGAGGCTCTTGTTCATCTGAGCAGGGTGTTTTTCTGCTTTCCCCCAATGCCTTCTGGGAATTATATGTAACGATCATGAATGACTAGACTCGCTGGCCTGCTGTCTAACGGGTCGGACCCTTTAGTCAACGTACTGGCCCGTGGTGCGGGAGACCTGGGTTCGCATCCCGGCTGCGGCGGTCCCCAGCTGCCCCCTGAATTCCCTACCTATACAGTAACAATCGGGGGGGGGGGTGAACTGTTCTGGCGGGGTGGGAAGGGAACCCGGTACCGAGCAGGCGTGTACCTCAGTGAAGTCTGACAGTACCTCACTTGTTTTAGCACGTCTGCAGATGATGAGGGTCCATTACACTCATGGAGCACGTACCACACAGCAACGTCTGTAGTCAGGGGCCACCATTCCAGAGCAAAACTGCCAGAAGTCAGACCCCCCCCACACCCCCACACCCCCCCCCACACACACAGAGTAGACCGTCACTTCCGCTCAAACACAGACCCCCACAGTGCTGTACCAGAGCTTTCTGTACTGTCAGTAGCCAACACGTTATTAAAGGTCCTAGCACTGTGGTTGTGACCAGCAGGGTGTGATGTTGAGCACCCATCAGTTTCTGAGAGGACTACCTGCCTAAAAAATATCTGCTGAAAGTACTAGCTGCTAAATATCTGCTGAAAGTACTAGCTGCTGAAAGTACTAGCTGCTGAAAGTACTAGCTGCTAAATATCTGCTGAAAGTACTAGCTGCTGAAAGTACTAGCTGCTAAATATCTGCTGAAAGTACGAGCTGCTAAATATCTGCTGAAAGTACTAGCTGCTGAAAGTACTAGCTGCTAAATATCTGCTGAAAGTACTAGCTGCTAAATATCTGCTGAAAGTGCTAGCTGCTGAAAGTACTAGCTGCTAAATATCTGCTGAAAGTACGAGCTGCTAAATATCTGCTGAAAGTACGAGCTGCTAAATATCTGCTGAAAGTACTAGCTGCTGAAAGTACTAGCTGCTAAATATCTGCTGAAAGTACGAGCTGCTAAATATCTGCTGAAAGTACTAGCTGCTGAAAGTACTAGCTGCTAAATATCTGCTGAAAGTACGAGCTGCTAAATATCTGCTGAAGGTACTAGCTGCTGAAAGTACTAGCTGCTAAATATCTGCTGAAAGTACTAGCTGCTGAAAGTACTAGCTGCTAAATATCTGCTGAAAGTACTAGCTGCTGAAAGTACTAGCTGCTGAAAGTACTAGCTGCTGAATATCTGCTGAAAGTACTAGCTGCTGAAAGTACTAGCTGCTGAAAGTACTAGCTGCTGAAAGTATGAGCTGCTAAATATCTGCTGAAAGTACTAGCTGCTAAATATCTGCTGAAAGTACTAGCTGCTAAATATCTGCTGAAAGTACTAGCTGCTGAAAGTACTAGCTGCTAAATATCTGCTGAAAGTATGAGCTGCTGAAAGTACTAGCTGCTAAATATCTGCTGAAAGTAGTAGCTGCTAAATATCTGCTGAAAGTACTAGCTGCTGAAAGTACTAGCTGCTAAATATCTGCTGAAAGTACGAGCTGCTAAATATCTGCTGAAAGTACTAGCTGCTGAAAGTACTAGCTGCTAAATATCTGCTGAAAGTATGAGCTGCTAAATATCTGCTGAAAGTACTAGCTGCTGAAAGTACTAGCTGCTAAATATCTGCTGAAAGTACTAGCTGCTAAATATCTGCTGAAAGTACGAGCTGCTAAATATCTGCTGAAAGTACGAGCTGCTAAATATCTGCTGAAAGTACTAGCTGCTGAAAGTACTAGCTGCTAAATATCTGCTGAAAGTACTAGCTGCTAAATATCTGCTGAAAGTACTAGCTGCTGAAAGTACTAGCTGCTAAATATCTGCTGAAAGTACGAGCTGCTAAATATCTGCTGAAAGTACTAGCTGCTGAAAGTACTAGCTGCTAAATATCTGCTGAAAGTACTAGCTGCTGAAAGTACTAGCTGCTAAATATCTGCTGAAAGTACTAGCTGCTGAAAGTACTAGCTGCTGAATATCTGCTGAAAGTACTAGCTGCTGAAAGTACTAGCTGCTGAAAGTACTAGCTGCTAAATATCTGCTGAAAGTACTAGCTGCTGAAAGTACTAGCTGCTGAAAGTATGAGCTGCTAAATATCTGCTGAAAGTACTAGCTGCTAAATATCTGCTGAAAGTACTAGCTGCTAAATATCTGCTGAAAGTACTAGCTGCTGAAAGTACTAGCTGCTAAATATCTGCTGAAAGTACTAGCTGCTGAAAGTACTAGCTGCTAAATATCTGCTGAAAGTACTAGCTGCTAAATATCTGCTGAAAGTACTAGCTGCTGAAAGTACTAGCTGCTAAATATCTGCTGAAAGTACGAGCTGCTAAATATCTGCTGAAAGTACTAGCTGCTGAAAGTACTAGCTGCTAAATATCTGCTGAAAGTACGAGCTGCTAAATATCTGCTGAAAGTACTAGCTGCTGAAAGTACTAGCTGCTAAATATCTGCTGAAAGTACTAGCTGCTGAAAGTACTAGCTGCTAAACATCTGCTGAAAGTACTAGCTGCTGAAAGTACTAGCTGCTGAATATCTGCTGAAAGTACTAGCTGCTGAAAGTACTAGCTGCTGAAAGTACTAGCTGCTAAATATCTGCTGAAAGTACTAGCTGCTGAAAGTACTAGCTGCTGAAAGTATGAGCTGCTAAATATCTGCTGAAAGTACTAGCTGCTAAATATCTGCTGAAAGTACTAGCTGCTAAATATCTGCTGAAAGTACTAGCTGCTGAAAGTACTAACTGCTAAATATCTGCTGAAAGTACTAGCTGCTGAAAGTACTAGCTGCTAAATATCTGCTGAAAGTACTAGCTGCTAAATATCTGCTGAAAGTACTAGCTGCTGAAAGTACTAGCTGCTACATATCTGCTGAAAGTACGAGCTGCTAAATATCTGCTGAAAGTACTAGCTGCTGAAAGTACTAGCTGCTAAATATCTGCTGAAAGTACTAGCTGCTAAATATCTGCTGAAAGTACTAGCTCCTGAAAGTACTAGCTGCTAAATATCTGCTGAAAGTACTAGCTGCTAAATATCTGCTGAAAGTACGAGCTGCTAAATATCTGCTGAAAGTACTAGCTGCTGAAAGTACTAGCTGCTAAATATCTGCTGAAAGTACGAGCTGCTAAATATCTGCTGAAAGTACTAGCTGCTGAAAGTACTAGCTGCTAAATATCTGCTGAAAGTACTAGCTGCTGAAAGTACTAGCTGCTAAATATCTGCTGAAAGTACTAGCTGCTGAAAGTACTAGCTGCTGAAAGTACTAGCTGCTGAATATCTGCTGAAAGTACTAGCTGCTGAAAGTACTAGCTGCTGAAAGTACTAGCTGCTAAATATCTGCTGAAAGTACTAGCTGCTGAAAGTACTAGCTGCTGAAAGTATGAGCTGCTAAATATCTGCTGAAAGTACTAGCTGCTAAATATCTGCTGAAAGTACTAGCTGCTAAATATCTGCTGAAAGTAGTGGCTGCTAAATATCTGCTGAAAGTACTAGCTGCTGAAAGTACTAGCTGCTGAAAGTATGAGCTGCTAAATATCTGCTGAAAGTACTAGCTGCTAAATATCTGCTGAAAGTACTAGCTGCTAAATATCTGCTGAAAGTACTAGCTGCTGAAAGTACTAGCTGCTAAATATCTGCTGAAAGTACTAGCTGCTGAAAGTACTAGCTGCTAAATATCTGCTGAAAGTACTAGCTGCTAAATATCTGCTGAAAGTACTAGCTGCTGAAAGTACTAGCTGCTAAATATCTGCTGAAAGTACGACCTGCTAAATATCTGCTGAAAGTACTAGCTGCTGAAAGTACTAGCTGCTAAATATCTGCTGAAAGTACTAGCTGCTAAATATCTGCTGAAAGTACTAGCTGCTGAAAGTACTAGCTGCTAAATATCTGCTGAAAGTACTAGCTGCTAAATATCTGCTGAAAGTACGAGCTGCTAAATATCTGCTGAAAGTACTAGCTGCTGAAAGTACTAGCTGCTAAATATCTGCTGAAAGTACGAGCTGCTAAATATCTGCTGAAAGTACTAGCTGCTGAAAGTACTAGCTGCTAAATATCTGCTGAAAGTACTATCTGCTGAAAGTACTAGCTGCTAAATATCTGCTGAAAGTACTAGCTGATGAAAGTACTAGCTGCTGAAAGTACTAGCTGCTGAATATCTGCTGAAAGTACTAGCTGCTGAAAGTACTAGCTGCTGAAAGTACTAGCTGCTAAATATCTGCTGAAAGTACTAGCTGCTGAAAGTACTAGCTGCTGAAAGTATGAGCTGCTAAATATCTGCTGAAAGTACTAGCTGCTAAATATCTGCTGAAAGTACTAGCTGCTGAAAGTACTAGCTGCTAAATATCTGCTGAAAGTACTAGCTGCTGAAAGTACTAGCTGCTGAAAGTATGAGCTGCTAAATATCTGCTGAAAGTACTAGCTGCTAAATATCTGCTGAAAGTACTAGCTGCTGAAAGTACTAGCTGCTAAATATCTGCTGAAAGTACTAGCTGCTGAAAGTACTAGCTGCTAAATATCTGCTGAAAGTACTAGCTGCTAAATTACTGCTGAAAGTACTAGCTGCTGAAAGTACTAGCTGCTAAATATCTGCTGAAAGTACGAGCTGCTAAATATCTGCTGAAAGTACTAGCTGCTGAAAGTACTAGCTGCTAAATATCTGCTGAAAGTACTAGCTGCTAAATATCTGCTGAAAGTACTAGCTGCTGAAAGTACTAGCTGCTAAATATCTGCTGAAAGTACTAGCTGCTAAATATCTGCTGAAAGTACGAGCTGCTAAATATCTGCCGAAAGTACTAGCTGCTGAAAGTACTAGCTGCTAAATATCTGCTGAAAGTACGAGCTGCTAAATATCTGCTGAAAGTACTAGCTGCTGAAAGTACTAGCTGCTAAATATCTGCTGAAAGTACTATCTGCTGAAAGTACTAGCTGCTAAATATCTGCTGAAAGTACTAGCTGCTGAAAGTACTAGCTGCTGAAAGTACTAGCTGCTGAATATCTGCTGAAAGTACTAGCTGCTGAAAGTACTAGCTGCTGAAAGTACTAGCTGCTAAATATCTGCTGAAAGTACTAGCTGCTGAAAGTACTAGCTGCTGAAAGTATGAGCTGCTAAATATCTGCTGAAAGTACTAGCTGCTAAATATCTGCTGAAAGTACTAGCTGCTAAATATCTGCTGAAAGTACTAGCTGCTGAAAGTACTAGCTGCTAAATATCTGCTGAAAGTACTAGCTGCTGAAAGTACTAGCTGCTGAAAGTATGAGCTGCTAAATATCTGCTGAAAGTACTAGCTGCTAAATATCTGCTGAAAGTACTAGCTGCTGAAAGTACTAGCTGCTAAATATCTGCTGAAAGTACTAGCTGCTGAAAGTACTAGCTGCTAAATATCTGCTGAAAGTACTAGCTGCTAAATATCTGCTGAAAGTACTAGCTGCTGAAAGTACTAGCTGCCAAATTACTGCTGAAAGTACGAGCTGCTAAATATCTGCTGAAAGTACTAGCTGCTGAAAGTACTAGCTGCTAAATATCTGCTGAAAGTACGAGCTGCTAAATATCTGCTGAAAGTACTAGCTGCTGAAAGTACTAGCTGCTAAATATCTGCTGAAAGTACTAGCTGCTGAAAGTACTAGCTGCTAAATATCTGCTGAAAGTACTAGCTGCTGAAAGTACTAGCTGCTAAATATCTGCTGAAAGTACTAGCTGCTGAAAGTACTAGCTGCTGAATATCTGCTGAAAGTACTAGCTGCTGAAAGTACTAGCTGCTGAAAGTAGTAGCTGCTAAATATCTGCTGAAAGTACTAGCTGCTGAAAGTACT
The DNA here is from genome assembly GCF_029633865.1 of Lampris incognitus. NCBI lineage: Eukaryota > Metazoa > Chordata > Actinopteri > Lampriformes > Lampridae > Lampris > Lampris incognitus. Next base: position 24,550,309 of record NC_079231.1, on the reverse strand, counting down.
AGCTGCTGAAAGTATGAGCTGCTAAATATCTGCTGAAAGTACTAGCTGCTAAATATCTGCTGAAAGTACTAGCTGCTAAATATCTGCTGAAAGTACTAGCTGCTGAAAGTACTAGCTGCTAAATATGTGCTGAAAGTACTAGCTGCTGAAAGTACTAGCTGCTGAAAGTACTAGCTGCTAAATATCTGCTGAAAGTACTAGCTGCTGAAAGTACTAGCTGCTAAATATCTGCTGAAAGTACTAGCTGCTGAAAGTACTAGCTGCTGAAAGTACTAGCTGCTAAATATCTGCTGAAAGTACTAGCTGCTAAATATGTGCTGAAAGTACTAGCTGCTGAAAGTACTAGCTGCTGAAAGTAGTGGCTGCTAAATATCTGCTGAAAGTACTAGCTGCTGAAAGTACTAGCTGCTGAAAGTATGAGCTGCTAAATATCTGCTGAAAGTACTAGCTGCTAAATATCTGCTGAAAGTACTAGCTGCTAAATATCTGCTGAAAGTACTAGCTGCTGAAAGTACTAGCTGCTAAATATGTGCTGAAAGTACTAGCTGCTGAAAGTACTAGCTGCTGAAAGTACTAGCTGCTAAATATCTGCTGAAAGTACTAGCTGCTAAATATGTGCTGAAAGTACTAGCTGCTGAAAGTACTAGCTGCTGAAAGTAGTGGCTGCTAAATATCTGCTGAAAGTACTAGCTGCTGAAAGTACTAGCTGCTGAATATCTGCTGAAAGTACTAGCTGCTGAAAGTACTAGCTGCTAAATATCTGCTAAATATCTGCTGAAAGTACTAGCTGCTGAATATCTGCTATGACCACACACAGCTTTAAGTGCAGTCTCCTTTGTAACTCACCTCTTTGCTACCAGGCCCATCCTGCTCACTGTCATCGCCCCGCCCCCTTTTCCTCCTCCGTTATATCCAGACAGTTACTCCACTCTTCCGAGCCGTCCCGGTCTGTGCTGCCCCCCCTCTGCTGATCCTGGAGGGCTGCAGACTACCACACGCCTCCTCCCATACATGTGGAGTCACCAGCCGCTTCTTTTCACCTGACAGTGAGGAGTTTCACCGGGGGAGGGGGGGTAGCTCATGGGAGGATCATGCTATTCCCCCCAGTTCCTCCTCCCCCCGCCCTGAACCGGCGCCCCGACTGACCAGAGGAGGCGCTAGTGCGGCGACCAGGACACATACCCACATCCGGCTCCCCACCCGCACACACGGCCAATTGTGTCTGTAGGGACGCCCCACCAAGCCGGAGGTGACACGGGGATTCGAACCGACGATCCTCGTGTTGGTAGGCCACAGAATAGACCACCACCACGCTACCTGGACGCCCTATATGACATTTTATATTTGGCAATAAAATCATCATCATCATCATCATCATCATCATCGTCATGACCGGCGGTCAGTATGAGTGTTAAACACAGTAGCGGTGGGAGGGAGGCAGCTTTCAGTGTGTGAGGGGAGTTGAACCTGCACAGACGTAAGACCAGCCGAGTCCACGGTCTCTGCAAGGCCGAGGACAGCTTTGTTTCTTACAGGGAGGCTGGGACGGGTTTCAAGAGCGGCCTCAAAAACGTGGGAACATAATTCTATTGATTAGAGGTTTAACACAACGGACACTGTGCACCGGATTACCGGAGATAATAATCCAGATTAAATGTGCTGCTGCCTGCCTGACAGGCCGGTTCTGAACAGGCTGTCCTGACAGGCCGGTTCTGAACAGGCTGTCCTGACAGGCCGGGTATGAACAGGCTGTCCTGACAGGCCGGTTCTGAACAGGCTGTCCTGACAGGCCGGATCTGAACAGGCTGTCCTGACAGGCCGGGTATGAACAGCCTGTCCTGACAGGCCGGATCTGAACAGGCTGTCCTGACAGGCCGGGTATGAACAGGCTGTCCTGACAGGCCGGTTCTGAACAGGCTGTCCTGACAGGCCGGTTCTGAACAGCCTGTCCTGACAGGCCGGGTATGAACAGCCTGTCCTGACAGGCCGGTTCTGAACAGCCTGTCCTGACAGGCCGGATCTGAACAGGCTGTCCTGACAGGCCGGGTATGAACAGCCTGTCCTGACAGGCCGGTTCTGAACAGGCTGTCCTGACAGGCCGGGTATGAACAGGCTGTCCTGACAGGCCGGTTCTGAACAGGCTGTCCGGACAGGCCGGGTATGAACAGGCTGTCCTGACAGGCCGGTTCTGAACAGGCTGTCAGGACAGGCCGGTTCTGAACAGGCTGTCCTGACAGGCCGGTTCTGAACAGGCTGTCAGGACAGGCCGGTTCTGAACAGCCTGTCCTGACAGGCCGGTTCTGAACAGGCTGTCAGGACAGGCCGGTTCTGAACAGCCTGTCCTGACAGGCCGGATCTGAACAGGCTGTCCTGACAGGCCGGTTCTGAACAGCCTGTCCTTACAGGCCGGGTATGAACAGCCTGTCCTGACAGGCCGGTTCTGAACAGCCTGTCCTGACAGGCCGGTTCTGAACAGGCTGTCCTGACAGGCCGGGTATGAACAGCCTGTCCTGACAGGCCGATTCTGAACAGGCTGTCCTGACAGGCCGGTTCTGAACAGGCTGTCCTGACAGGCCGGTTCTGAACAGCCTGTCCTGACAGGCCGGTTCTGAACAGGCTGTCAGGACAGGCCGGTTCTGAACAGCCTGTCCTGACAGGCCGGATCTGAACAGGCTGTCCTGACAGGCCGGTTCTGAACAGCCTGTCCTTACAGGCCGGGTATGAACAGCCTGTCCTGACAGGCCGGTTCTGAACAGCCTGTCCTGACAGGCCGGTTCTGAACAGGCTGTCCTGACAGGCCGGGTATGAACAGCCTGTCCTGACAGGCCGGTTCTGAACAGGCTGTCCTGACAGGCCGGTTCTGAACAGCCTGTCAGGACAGGCCGGTTATGAACAGGCTGTCCTGACAGGCCGGTTCTGAACAGCCTGTCCTGACAGGCCGGTTCTGAACAGCCTGTCCTGACAGGCCTGCTGGACAGGGGGCTCGGAGGGCCGACGGGGATTGGAGGAGATTAAATCTGTTGCAACGCTGCGGGATGCAGACCAGCCACTTGTGTATTTATTGTTGTGTGTGGTGCAGATGTGCGTACATGTGCACATGGATGTGTACGCACATCTCAAAACAAACGCCCATAAGCACGGGAAGGGGCGCTGCAGCCCCCCCCCCCCCCCCGGCCTGCTCTGGGGAGCGCAGTGGCTGATGGGAATGTTGATGTTGGAGTTGTGTTTTAATGATGTGGGGTTTGTGTTGTGGTTATTGTTGTATTGTTGTTTTGGGGGTTCGACTCAGACTGAGTAGGAGACTGTTTACTGACTGACTGACTGACTGGAGGACCGTGACTGGGACTGATGTCCCCACTTGGGACATGGAGGGGGGGACATGGAGGGGGGGGGGCTCGTTCCATTGTTGTCAGTTCTGGTCCGTTCTGGCCGGTGTGAAGAGAAGAGGACCCCCGGGGTGGTGATGTGTATGGGGGCTTGGGAGCTGCCACGCCGGCTCGCCCCGGTACGTCCCCCCCCCCCCCCCCCCGTGCCTGGTCTTACCCAATAATACCTAACGTCCAGCAGTACCCACGTCAGGCTAACCTGGACCACCACAGCAAGCCACTGACCCCACCTAGATCCCCGGCTGATGTGGCACTGTGTTGACTTACACACACACACACACACACACACACACACACACACACACACACACACACACACACACACACACACACACACATACATAGGAGTAGTGTTGCTTTTAGGCTGCAGAGCCTCATTTGTCCTCCTGTCAGAGACGTCTCCATCTGCTGCAGAGTCCTGTCCTGTCCTGTATCCTGTACTGTACTGATCCCAGAGGGGACTTTCCTCTCTGCATTTAACCTTCCTAGCTGTGTGGCTAGGAGCAGTGGGCAGCCGCCGTGCAGCGCCCGGGGGACCACCTCCAGCTCGTCTTGCCATGCCTTGCTCAGGGGCACAGACAGGAGTAGCAACCCCGACATGCATGTCTTTTTGATGGTGGGGGAAACCGGAGCCCCCGGAGAAAACCCACCACAGACACGGGGGGAACATGCAAACTCCACACAGAGGACGACCAGGGAGGACCCCCAAGGTTGGACTACCCCGGGGTTCGAACCCAGGACCTCCTTGCTGTGAGGCGACAGCGCTAACCACTGGGCCACCGTGCCGCTCCAGAAATGAATGAGCACGTCAGACTTGTCTCATCCAGTCATCCATCGAAAAAAGAAAAAGGAAACGAGATGACTGAAAGCTGAGGGAGCCCAGTCTGCTGCATCCCGCGGGCCCAAGGACCCCGGCTCTGACCGGAGCTGCACCCCAAGAGGAAGCCCCGAGGGCAGCCTGAAAGGCCGGGGACGCGGGGCAGGCTAAGCTAACTGCTAGCCCATGCAGACCGGCGGCCGCAGCAGTCGTCCTGGCTGCAGCTCGTTCTCTGGACAGGCACTTTGTTGCTGTTTAGTTTAGATGTGTGTGTTAGTGTGGATGTGCGTGCTTGTAGTTTGTGGATGTGTTTTTGTCTTTGTGTTGTGCTGCTCTGGGCTGGGGGAACATGTTTCATCTCATTTCCCGTGAGCAGGTACAGACAAGGAAATGACAATGTTTCAGATTCGATGAACGACACATGCATGTAAGTCAAATACAAATACAACCATGTGTGGCACAGTTACACACACACACACACACACACACACACACACACACACACACACACACACACACACACACACACACACACACGCACCTTAAAGACCCCAGCGATAATAAAGACGTGGTCTCGGGTCAGAGGGAGTTCCAGCGCTCCAGCGTCCAGAGAGTCCCGCAGCTCCCTCACAGCTCGCGCCCCGGCTGAGCGGCGGAAGATGCCTCGCGTCCACGAGCCCTCGTGGTATAGAAACACCAGCATGTCCTGGAGCGGGGTGGGGGTGGGGGTGGGGTGGGGTGGGGTACATATTGAAGGAGTGAGACAGAAAGAGAGGTGCAGGATGGAGAGAAAAGAAAAACAAAATACAGACAATACAAGCTGAGCGTGTTCGTGGGTATGATTCCTCCAGCTCATATCAAAGGAAGCTGGTTGGTCCTTCTGCTTGTGAAACGTTATAAATGTTCTGGTCTCTCCCACGGCCCGAACCCGGGCCTTCATCAGAATCAAACCCAACAATCATGTCAGTTAAAATGGTGCAGCAACACCATTACACCAACTGGTGTAAGTAATGGGAGCATGACTACTCCGTCGTCATTACACCGGCTTCCTGGTAACGGTAGTGAGAGTAGGGAGCAGGTGGAGGAGAGCCTGCAGAGGTGGAGGTATGCACTGGAGAGGTGGAGGTATGCACCGGAGAGGTGGAGGTATGCACCGGAGAGGTGGAGGTATGCACTGGAGAAGTGGAGGTATGCACCGGAGAGGTGGAGGTATGCACCGGAGAGGTGGAGGTATGCACTGGAGAAGTGGAGGAGAGCCTGGAGAGGTGGAGGTATGCACTGGAGAGGTGGAGGTATGCACTGGAGAGGTGGAGGAGAGCCTGGAGAGGTGGAGGTATGCACTGGAGAGGTGGAGGTATGCACCGGAGAGGTGGAGGTATGCACCGGAGAGGTGGAGGTATGCACTGGAGAAGTGGAGGAGAGCCTGGAGAGGTGGAGGTATGCACTGGAGAGGTGGAGGTATGCACTGGAGAGGTGGAGGAGAGCCTGGAGAGGTGGAGGTATGCACTGGAGAGGTGGAGGTATGAAAGTCAGTAGGAGCAAGACAGAATACACATGCGTGAGTCCGTCCATCATCCAAACCGCTTATCCTGCTCTCAGGGTGACGGGGATGCTGGAGCCTATCCCAGCAGCCACTGGGCGGCAGGCGGGGAGACCCCCTGGACAGGCCGCCAGACCATCACACTGCCCCCCCCCCACACACACACACACCTAGGGACAAGTCAGTACGGCCGAGTCACCTGACCTCCATGTCTCTGGACTGTGGGAGGAAACCGGAGCCCCCGGAGGAAACCCACACAGACACGGGGAGAACATGCAAACTCCACACAGAGGACGACCCGGGACGACCCCCAAGGTTGGACTACCCCGGGGCTCGAACCCAGGACCTTCTTTCTTGCTGTGAGGCGACCACGCTAACCACTGCGCCACTGCGCCCACTTGGGGGGGGGAACATATTGAATAAAAAGAAGGAAAAGGAACAGAGAGAGCGACTGGATCTTCTCAGAGGACCACGTGCTTTTGCTTCCAGACCCTTGTTCTAGAACGCGTCCGGCTCGTCTCAGCTGTTCTACGTGGACGTTCTTGGGGAGGCAACGTCTGCACCCTAAAAGCTGCTTGGCAGCGACACAGACCTGGTGACGTAGTTACGGCCCTTACCATGATCTGCTTGGGAAGAGCGTCGTCCTGGCACACAGCAGCGAGGGGCTTGCCGAACAGACACCCGGGGGCGGGGCAGGCCAGCGACATGGCGGACACGTTGAGCTGCGGGGAGGAGCCTCGCCAGAAGGCCCAGTTAATGAGGGAGCGCCTCCTTTTAAAGGGCTTCTGGGACGACTCTGCAAAGGAGACAACGTCCTCAGTCACAGCACATACTTGATGGGTTTCACCACGTCACACATTCAACACGGACCATCGCAACAAAGCACAACACATTAGCCAAGGGCTAGCGAGTCTGCTAACGAGGCGACTAAAGAGCCCGACCCGTTAGCCAAGGACTAGCGAGTCTGCTAACGAGGCGACTAAAGAGTCCGACCCGTTAGCCAAGGGCTAGCGAGTCTGCTAACGAGGCGACTAAAGAGTCCGACCCGTTAGCCAAGGGCTAGCGAGTCTGCTAACGAGGCGACTAAAGAGTCCGACCCGTTAGCCAAGGGCTAGCGAGTCTGCTAACGAGGCGACTAAAGAGTCCGACCCGTTAGCCAAGGGCTAGCGAGTCTAGTCATCCGTGATCGTCACACTAGCCCCAGGTTTCCGAGCTCACGCTTGCACGGTCCCCTCTTATCAAGTGTTGGCAGTGACCTAGGCCAGTGTTTCTCAACCGGGGGTCCGCGGACCCCTAGTGGTCCGTGGTGTCATTGCAAGGGGTCCGTGAAAATAAAATATCTTTAAAAAAAAGATCCTATGACATTTATAGAAATAGGATTATTTTACTCAAATGTGACCGAGACCTTTATCTACCTAAACTATAAAGGGTAACAGGACTTTTTTCTCTAATTACATCTGTTTCACAAGTGTAATTTATTGTATTTTAATAAGAGATCTCGCTCCCGTTTGCATTGTTAAAAGTTACTGCATAAAAATTCTGTTGTTACATATATCTGAAAGTTACTGAATACATATTCTGTGTTGTTACATATATCTGAAAGTTACTGAATACATATTCTGTGTTGTTACATATATCTGAAAGTTACTGAATACATATTCTGTTTTGTTACATATATCTGAAAGTTACTGAATACATATTCTGTTTTGTTACATATATCTGAAAGTTACTGAATACATATTCTGTGTTGTTACATATATCTGAAAGTTACTGAATACATATTCTGTGTTGTTACATATATCTGAAAGTTACTGAATACATATTCTGTTTTGTTACATATATCTGAAAGTTACTGAATACATATTCTGTGTTGTTACATATATCTGAAAGTTACTGAATACATATTCTGTTTTGTTACATATATCTGAAAGTTACTGAATACATATTCTGTTTTGTTACATATATCTGAAAGTTACTGAATACATATTCTGTGTTGTTACATATATCTGAAAGTTACTGAATAAATATTCTGTTTTGTTACATATATCTGAAAGTTACTGAATACATATTCTGTTTTGTTACATATATCTGAAAGTTACTGAATACATATTCTGTTTTGTTACATATATCTGAAAGTTACTGAATACATATTCTGTTTTGTTACATATATCTGAAAGTTACTGAATACATATTCTGTTTTGTTACATATATCTGAAAGTTACTGAATACATATTCTGTTTTGTTACATATATCTGAAAGTTACTGAATACATATTCTGTTTTGTTACATATATCTGAAAGTTACTGAATACATATTCTGTTTTGTTACATATATCTGAAAGTTACTGCATAAGAATTCTGTTTTGTTACATATATCTGAAAGTTACTGCATAAGAATTCTGTTTTGTTACATATATCTGAAAGTTACTGCATAAGAATTCTGTTTTGTTACATATATCTGAAAGTTACTGAATACATATTCTGTTTTGTTACATATATCTGAAAGTTACTGAATACATATTCTGTTTTGTTACATATATCTGAAAGTTACTGAATACATATTCTGTTTTGTTACATATATCTGAAAGTTACTGCATAAGAATTCTGTTTTGTTACATATATCTGAAAGTTACTGAATACATATTCTGTTTTGTTACATATATCTGAAAGTTACTGAATACATATTCTGTGTTGTTACATATATCTGAAAGTTACTGAATACATATTCTGTTTTGTTACATATATCTGAAAGTTACTGAATACATATTCTGTGTTGTTACATATATCTGAAAGTTAGTGAATACATATTCTGTTTTGTTACATATATCTGAAAGTTACTGCATACATATTCTGTCTTGTTACATATATCTGAAAGTTACTGCATACATATTCTGTGTTGTTACATATATCTGAAAGTTACTGCATAAGAATTCTGTGTTGTTAACTATATCTAAGTTACAACTGAAAGCTCTTATTTTTGCCCCAAAGAGTGAATAAATGCTATAATGCAATTTAAAATGCAGTTTCTACTGTTTCTATCAAATTGCAACCCCCCTCCCCCAAGATCAGGTGGAGGGGTCCTCAGGGTAGATCAAAAATACGCAGGGGGTCCAGGACCCCAAAAAGGTTGAGAACCACTGATCTAGAGGGTGTTCCTACAAGGCTTGCTGGATATTCCCTCTTGATTTGGAAAGGGTCAAATACCCGTGTCAGTGATTTACATTTTGTAGGGCAAGATATTATCATCATGGAACAGTAATGTGAGGAGAGTAATTTGTTCAGGTTCAGGTTATTATTTGATTTGTTATAGCTGTTTTGGCGCCCCCTCTCTGAACATGGCCAATTCTCGCAAGGTTGAATTTGTAAGACTCTTTATAGCTAGCTAGCTAGCTAGCTAGCTAGGTAACGTGGATGACTGTTTTGATTTTTGATTTTGATATACTTTATTAATCCCCGCGGGGGAATTGTGCTCTGCATTTACCCCATCCTAGCTGTGTAGCTAGGAGCAGTGGGCAGCACCCGGGGACCAACTCCAGCTCGTCTTGCCATGCCTTGCTCAGGGGCACAGACAGGAGGGGTTAACCCCAACATGCATGTCTTTTTGATGGTGGGGGAAACTGGAGCACCCGGAGAAAACCCACCGCAGACACAGGGGAAACATGCAAACTCCACACAGAGGACGACCGGGGACCCCCAAGGTTGGACAACCCCAGGGTTCGAACCCAGGACCTTGACAAACTGATGATACTTCACTGGCAAATCAAGTCTGGGTGTTGGATGATGGCAGATTGGTTTTCTGAAACGGTTTAATTATGGTGACAACCAGGAGGAGAGTTTCTCGGGGGGGCTTTGGGTAATATTTTCACAACAGCACTTCTAATATTGTGGGGAACTTTACAATAACAAAGCTGTAAAAATACAATGGAAAATACGATTTTCTTTGGAGTGGATCTTTAAGAACATATTGCGATCATACTCCAGAACCCCGACGGCTAAGAATCGAACTGACCCACAAGAAAGATGCCTACATGTGTTTGAAAACAGCACCATTCAAATACTGCTGATTTTGGGGGGGGGGGGGTTCCCCCATTTTTCTCCCCAATTATATACCAGCCGCTTCTTTTCACCTGACAGTGAGGAGTTTCACCAGGGGGACGTAGCGCGTGGGAGGATCATGCTATCCCCCCCCCGAACAGGCGCCCCGACCAACCAGAGGAGGCGCTAGTGCAGCGACCGGGACACATACCCACATCCGGCTTCCCATCCGCAGACACGGCAATTGTGTCTTTTGGGACGCCCGACCAAGCCGGAGGCAACACGGGGATTCGAACCGGCGATCTCCATTTTGGCAGGCAATGGAACAGACTGCTACGCTACGTGGACGCCCAAGCATGTGCTTCTTTACTAGCCACCACATCCTGCCTTGGTTGTGAACTCTGCACAAGGCTACAAGTGATCTTCACATGTAGGACATTTGAACTATAAAATCATGACCACACGCTGATAGCGACCTCTAACCTGGGGACTCTCTGCACAGTGACCGATACAAAATACTGATGTTTCGTGACAGTTGTACGATTCACCCACCCATGGATACGTCCTGTTGTGCTGTGGCCGTGGGCCGGGGTTTCAGGATGAACTGGCACTGCTTGTCCCCCTGCAGCTGCTCTGCCTGCTGGCTTGGCTGCCGAACTGGGAGTAGCAGAGCGTCCATATTACCGCCGGCCTGAGGCAGCCGATCCCTGACGTGACTCATCTGGATACTGAAGGGGAACTCGTGACCTGGGACAGAGAAAGGAAACGGTTTTTATACACTTCATTAACCCCTGTGGGGAAATGCCCCTCTGCATTTACCCATCCTAGCTGTGCAGCGCCCGGGGACCAACTCCAGTTTGTCTTGCCATGCCTTGCTCAGGGGCACAGCCAGGAGTATTAACCCTAACATGCATGTCTTTTTTTTGGTGGATTTTTCCCCCTTTTTCTCACCAACTGTACCCGGTCAATTACCCCACTCTTCCGAGCCGTCCCGGTCGCTGCTCTACCCCCTGTGCCAACTCGGGGAGGGCTGCAGACACGCCTCCTCCGATACACGTGGAGTCACCTGCCACTTCTTTTCACCCGACACTGAGGAATTTCACCAGGGTGATGTAGCGCATGGGAGGATGACGCTATTCCCCCCCCCCACCAGTTCCCCCAGGGGAGGCGCTAGTGCAGCGACTAGGGCACATACCCACATCCGGCTTCCCACCTGCAGACACGGCCAATGTGTCTGTGGGGACCCCCGACCAAGCCGGAGGTAACACGGGGATTCGAACCAAAGATCCCCGTGTTGGTAGGCAGCGGGATAGACCGCCACGCCACCCGGACGCCCCACATGCGTGTCTTTTTTGATGGTGGGAGGAAACCGGAGCACCCGGAGGAAACCCACCGCAGACACAGAGGACGACCCGGGACCACCCCCAAGGTTGGACTACCCCGGGGCTCGAACCCAGGACCTTCTTGCTGTGAGGCGCCCGCGCTACCCACTGGGCCACCGTGCCTCCCCAAACAAAGGTCACTGGCTAGAATCGAACCAGGGACATTGTGGGTACGTGGTATGCGCCATAGCCATGGGGCTACCGGGGCGCTGGTAGCGTTTGTGCTTGGATGTGCTAACAGCAGCTATGAAAGGGGGAAGGCCGGATGTGAAGACCAGGTTTCCCCAGTAACTATCAAAGAGTGGGCACATTCTGACCCAACGGCTCACTGTGTTCCCCGCCTCTCGCTAACGCGCTCGTCTGGTGTAAGTTCTCCAGCCTACAACTCCCTCACACCTTGCCTCCCCCCCACCCCCCCCCTCAAAAATGTAAAAGCCTCTCAGGAGGGGTCCAGATCACAGACCCCTTACTGGACCACTGAACACGACTCACTGACCGATGAGTGGATAGGGAGTGTTGTCCCGCTTGGAGACGACCCACAGCTGGTAGTCTCTCACGGTGCCCTGTGGAACACAGAGAAACTAGATACTCAGAAAGTTCAGAGTGCACTTCCCCAGATCCCTCTAGCGTGCTGCTCCTGTGTTTGTTACCGGGCTCGACCAGAGGCAGTGGGAACTTTTTTGGACAACTTTGCTGGTCGGTCATCAGAAGGGCGTGGTATCACCATCTGAGATCACAACTTTTTGGTTAGCATTATGAGTTATATTAAGGGACAAACGTCCGTTATCCAAACCGCCCATCCTGCCCTCAGGGTGGCGGGGATGCTGGAGCCTATCCCAGCAGTCACTGGGCGGCAGGCGGGGAGACACCTGGACAGGCCGCCAGGCCATCACAGGGCCTACACACACGTTCGTATCTAGGGACAATGTAGTACGGCTGATTCAGCTGACCTACATGTCTTTGGACTGTGGGAGGAAGCCGGAGCCCCCGGAGGAAACCCACACAGACACGGGGAGAACATGTAATCTCCACACAGAGGACGACCCCCAAGGTTGGACTACCCCGGGGCTCGAACCTAGGACCTTCTTGCTGTGAGGCGACTGTGCTAACCACTGCGCCACCGTGCGGCCCAAGGGACAAAGGCGTCATGACAAAGTGTAGTTTGTAATAACTGCTGCTCATTACCAATACCCATACATGCTGCGTATGTGAGCCTGGTGCAGGTACGTGATGGACTAACCTTGCTCACTGCGATGCCAAACTGCTGCAGGGCCAGTCGGACCACCTCGTTGGCTGAATCTGAGTTGCTAACAGGGACGGTCTTGGTCTAAACGTTGGAGAAGGTGATCAGAACCAGAACCCCTTTATACCCAGTACAGTCAGGGTACAGTATCCGATGCCGCAGCACATCGACAGCTTATACGCTAAGTCCGTACTGATAAAACAGGATCAATAACTCTCAGCATGAACTGTATGGGGGAACGACTAAAGCATATCTGTGTTACTTTGCTGTACATAATGGTCTGCAATTAGTCCGCATTTAATCGCCGGGCCTTCAAGCTACGAAACACAGCATTACCTACAAATCCTATTAAATCACAGCTGAGGGCGACTTTATTCACAACTGTTGACGAGTACATTTACTGCTACATGATGAGGGCTCATATAGCCAGGGATGCGTAGGAAGTAATCAGAATAGGACAGGTTTTTATATGCAGCCATCCAGTATCTGAACCGCTTATCCTGCTCTCAGGGTCGTGGGGACTGGGGGAGCCTATCCCAGCAGTCACTGGGCGGCAGGCGGGGAGACACCCTGGACAGGCCGCCAGGCCATCACACATGTTTTTATATTTGTATGTAAAATCACCAGAAAAGTGCATGTATGGATGTATGAACGAGTGTAAAGTCAACATGTTTACAGCTCTGCTCTGCAAGAGTAGAAGAACACGTCAGTGCACATATGCACGAACTAGACGCCAGCACGAACAAGTTCACATGGAAACCCAACACACACAAGAGGGCCGCAGACTTCTTTGTGACGACTCACAAAACGTGCAGGAGAACTTACAAGAGCTGAGGTGTTAAGGCCTTTCCCGTACACTCTCAGAGGGATGGTCTTGGGCTCATCCTTGTCCTTCTCTTCCTTAATTCGGCTGGTGAGAAGAAGCGGAGGAGAGAACAAAATGTAAGTAGGCCTTCAACACCACCTGATGTGGCGGCGTCCATGTGACCAGCACGTCGTCCATGTCCATGCCACACTGAACGACGTCCTCAGCTTACAGCAGTACCCCCCCCCACCTTTTCTCCCCAATTGTCCCCAGCCAATTACCTCCGCCCTCCCGAGCCGTCCCGGTCTCTGCTCCACCCCCTCTGCTGATCCGGGGAGGGCTGCAGACTACCACATGCCTCCTCCCATACATGTGGAGTCACCAGCTGTTTCTTTTCACCTGACAGTGAGGGGTTTCACCAGGGGGATGCAGCGCGTGGGAGGATCACGATATTCCTCCCAGTTCCCCCGACCAACCAGAGGAGGCGCTAGTGCAGCGACCAGGACACATACCCACATCCGGCTTCCCACCCGCAGACACGGCCAACTGTGTCTGTAGGGACGCCCGACCGAGCCGGAGGTAACACGGGGATTCGAACCAGCGATCTCCCTGCTGGTAGGCAACGGAATAGACCGCCATGTCACCCAGATGCCCCCTGTGTACAGCATTTCTGCCTTAAACAGGTTTCCACTCGCCTAGTTCAGCGGTATGACATGCTGCGTGTTTTTGCAGGGAAGTCATGAAGTCTGCGCCACCTCCCCTACTAATCCCTCCTATCAGGGAAGGAGAAGCAGAGCTGGTCCTTCTTGGAGCCCTGTACAAACAGTCTTCCACTCTTGTGTAAACCCATTCGTGACAGTGTGCTCGGCTCACTCCAGGGAAGCGGTGGACAAGCGGTCTTCCCAGCTGGTAGGATTCTTTGCTGAACCACCTTAGCAGCTGCTGCTGCTGCTGGGTGCGCCACGCAGGGAACAGGCCTGAACTGTTGGGCATCACCATCTTGTTTCCTGCATCCGTGTTGATATTCTGCTCCTCACTAGTTGAGCACTTATAACACCTTTGACAGGTTCGGGGAAAAAACCCGATATATCTATATATATATATATATAGATATATAGATATATAGATATTTATATATAAAAACTTAGCACAAAAAGTAAGGGAATGTGTGTTTGGTAGAGTGTGTCTTTGTTGTAACAATGCTTCTTGGCAGTAAATCTTCTACCAGGCAGCTGATGGTCAGCAGCACCTGGGGGACCAGAAGCTCAACACAAGACTCAATAGCAGCGGCAAGATAAGCTGGTTGGCATTGGCAGAGAAGATCTGGCAAATTTCTCATGGGTGCAACCCACATACTCAGCTCTGCTGCTCATCCCACAATGCAGGTTCCTTACACATGTGGCGCCATTTAAAAGGGGAGTAAACAGGCTTTCCAACGCTATAAGATTTACTGCCAAGAAGCATTGTTACAACAAAGACATCATCTACCAAAGACACATTTCCTTACTTTCTGTGCTAAGTATAGATAGATAGATAGATAGATAGATAGATAGATAGATAGATAGATAGATAGATAGATAGATAGATAGATAGATAGATAGATAGATAGATAGATAGATAGATAGATAGATAGATAGATAGATAGATAGATAGACAGAGAGATAGATAGATAGATAGATAGACAGATAGATAGATAGACAGATAGACAGATAGATAGATAGATAGATAGATAGATAGATAGATAGATAGATAGATAGACAGATAGATAGACAGATAGACAGATAGATAGATAGATAGATAGATAGATAGATAGATAGATAGATAGATAGATAGATAGATAGATAGATAGATAGATAGATAGATAGATAGATAGATAGATAGATAGATAGATAGATAGATAGAGAGACAGAGAGACAGAGAGACAGATAGATAGATAGATAGATAGATAGATAGATAGATAGATAGATAGATAGATAGATAGATAGATAGATAGATAGATAGATAGATAGATAGATAGATAGATAGATAGATAGATAGATAGACAGATAGATAGACAGATAGACAGATAGATAGATAGATAGATAGATAGATAGATAGATAGATAGATAGATAGATAGATAGATAGATAGATAGATAGATAGATAGATAGATAGATAGATAGATAGAGAGACAGAGAGACAGAGAGACAGATAGATAGATAGATAGATAGATAGATAGATAGATAGATAGATAGATAGATAGATAGATAGATAGATAGATAGATAGATTAGATGATAGAGAGACAGAGAGACAGAGAGACAGATAGATAGATAGATAGATAGATAGATAGATAGATAGATAGATAGATAGATAGATAGATAGATAGATAGATAGATAAATAGATAGATAGATTAGATGATAGATAGATAGATAGATAGATAGATAGATAGATAGATAGATAGATAGATAGATAGATAGATAGATAGATAGATAGATAGATAGATAGATAGATAGATAGATAGATAGATAGATAGATAGATTAGATGATAGATAGATAGATAGATAGATAGATAGATAGATAGATAGATAGATAGATAGATAGATAGATAGATAGATAGATAGATAGATAGATAGATAGATAGATAGATAGATAGATAGATAGATAGATAGATAGACAAGACTGGACCCCTGTGGAAGCCTTCGTCTAACCTTGTGTATGCCTGAGGTCAACATCTCACCATTACCACAGACATTTTCACCAGCAGCCAGCAGGACAAAATGGTTTCCAGTGAACTATTTGTGTGACCTGTTGTGTATTTTAGGCCTTAACTAAGCCCTTCGGGACTAGCCTTTGATTTTGGGCTATACAAATGACCTTGACTGGACTGGACTGGACTGGACTGACTAGCTGGACTAGCAACGCTAGCCCGTGACAGCACTGCAAATGAGTGTCACAGCAGTGCCGCCAGGGATGAAATAGTCGGGCCTGAGTCGAACCTGAGTCGGGCCTGAGTCGAGCCTGAGTCGAACCTGAGTCGAACCTGAGTCGGGTCTGAGTCGACCCTGAGTCGAACCTGAGTCAGGCCTGAGTCGGGTCTGAGTCGACCCTGAGTCGAACCTGAGTCGAACCTGAGTCGGGTCTGAGTCGACCCTGAGTCGAACCTGAGTCGAACCTGAGTCGAACCTGAGTCGGGCCTGAATCGAGCCTGGGTCGGGCCTGAGTCGAACCTGAGTCAGGCCTGAGTTGAGCCTGAGTCAGGCCTGAGTCAGGCCTGAGTCGAACCTGAGTCGAGCCTGAGTTGAGCCTGAGTCAGGCCTGAGTCAGGCCTGGGTCGGGCCTGAGTCGAGCCTGAGTCGGGCCTGAATCGAGCCTGAGTCGAACCTGAGTCGAACCTGAGTCGGGCCTGAGTTGAGCCTGAGTCAGGCCTGAGTCGAGCCGTGTGGCGTTCAGCTAAACATCACTGCTGGTGTTTAGAAAAGAGAGAAAGCCACTTTACTTCGCAGCTGTACAGTTGTTTTTTGGTTACACTCCATTTGTCCTCTGCATGTAACACATCTTGTTGTGTAGGAGCAGTGGGCAGCTGCAGCGCCTGGGGACCAACTCCAGTTATTTCTCCCTCCTGCCTTGCTCAGGGGCACAGGCAGGAGTATTAAACCTAACATGCATGTCTTTGTTAAATCTTCTTGATATTCCGAGTTATAAATAAAGAAAGTGTTTCTGTTTCTCCCATGTTGTTACACAGATGAACAGCACATTCTGACACATGCAGACGTTACCTTTTGAGGAGGGAGAGCCAGCTGTCCTTCTGGTCTGCAGAGCTGCAGGGGACACACACAGTCAACACCAGAGCTGCCGTTAGTATGGCTGTACCACTTCAGTCACCATGTCTACCTCAACATCTTGTGTGTGTGTCTATGTGTGTCTGTGTGTGTCTGTGTGTGTGTGTGTGTGTCTATGTGTGTCTGTGTGTGTGTGTGTGTGTGTGTGTGTGTGTGTGTGTGTGTGTGTGTGTCTGTGTGTGTGTGTGTGTGTGTGTGTGTCTGTGTGTGTGTGTCTGTGTGTGTGTGTGTGTGTGTGTGTGTCTGTGTGTGTCTGTGTGTGTCTGTGTGTGTGTGTGTCTGTGTGTGTCTGTGTGTGTGTGTGTGTGTGTGTGTGTGCACATGGGTGTGTGCACATGGGTGTGAATGTGTTTGACTAGGGTTTGGTGCACACCTCAGCCGTCTCTGACCCCAAGCTTATGGAATCTACTACTACTACTACTACTACTGCTACTACTACTACTACTACTACTTCTACTACTACTACTACTGCTACTACTACTACTACTATTACTACTACTACTATTACTACTACTTCTACTACTACTGCTACTACTACTACTACTACTATCACTATTACCATTACTACTACTACTACTGCTACTGCTACTACTACTACTACTACTACCACTACTGCTACTACTACTATTACTACTTCTACTACTACTACTACTACTGCTACTAATGCTATTACTACTACTACTACTATTACTACTACTTCTACTACTACTACTACTACTACTGCTGCTACTACTACTACTACTATCACTATTACCATTACTATTACTACTACTACTACTACTACTACTACTGCTACTACTACTACTATTATTATTACTACTACTACTACTACTGCTACTACTACTACTACTATCACTATTACCATTACTATTACTACTACTACTACTACTATTACTACTACTACTACTTCTATTACTACTACTACTACTATTACTACTACTACTACTTCTATTACTACTACTACTACTACTACTACTACTATTGGCTGCTCCCGTTAGGGGGCGCCACAGCGGATCATCCGTTTCCATTTCTTCCTGTCCTCTGCATCTTCCTCTGTCACACCAGCCACCTGCATGTCCTCCCTCACCACATCCATAAACCTCCTCTTTGGCCTTCCTCTTCTCCTCTTCCCTGGCAGCTCCATATTCAGCATCCTTCTCCCAGTATACCCAGCATCTCTCCTCCACACATGTCCAAACCATCTCCATCTTGTCTCTCTTGCTTTGTCTCCAAACCGTCCAACCTGAGCTGTCCCTCTAATATACTCCTTCCTAATCCTGTCCTTCTTCATCACTCCCAATGAAAATCTTAGCATCTTCATCTCTGCCACCTCCAGCTCCACCTCCTGTCTTTTCATCAGTGCCACTGTCTCCAAACCATATAACATAGCTGGTCTAACCACCATCTTGTAAACCTTCCCTTTAACTCTTGCTGATACCCTTCTGTCACACATCACTCCTGACACTCTTCTCCACCCACTCCACCCTGCCTGCACTCTCTTCTTCTTCACCTCTCTTCTACACTCCCCGTTACTCTGGACAGTTGACCCCAAGTATTTAAACTCGTCCACCTTCTTATGGAGTCTTACTTCTTAAGGAGTCTATATGTATCCAAAACAAAAAGCAGGAAAGCCCGTCACCACATCCGGATGTGGTGACGGGCTTTCCACGTGATTAGAAGAGAAACCACTGGTGGCAGCAAGTGGAGTCCAACACGAGCAGCAGATCCAGTGTTACAGTCTCAGCATCGACGGCAGCAACAGCTTACTCCTTCATTTGGTAATGTGCACAGGTGGAGGATAGCAGAAGAATGGTGTTGTTGTGGATGAACAGACTTTTCCACCACCGTACACATGGCTGTGACGGTTTACCCACCATGTCAGAGGTAAAGACAACCTAACAGAGCCACGTAGACGTGTTGCTGTGGGAACGGCCTCAGCAGCGACATAACGGTCCCAATGTCACCTCCCCAAGAGCAGTTGACTGCCAACCACTGCGCGTCATGAGGAAAGATAATGAAGACATCAGGCAGTTTTGGCTGCAGATTCCTGTGTCCTTTATTTATTTGGAATTTCCCCCCAATTGTACCCGGCCAGTTACCCCACTCCTCCCGAGCCGTCCCGGTCTCTGCTCCACCCCCTCTGCTGATCCGGGGAGGGCTGCAGACTACCACATGCCTCCTCCCATACACGTGGAGTCACCAGCCGCTTCTTTTCACCTGACAGTGAGGAGTTTCCCCAGGGGGACGTAACACGTGGGAGGATCACGCTATTCCCCCCAGCCCCCCCCCCCCCCCCAACAGGTGCCCCGATCGACCAGAGGAGGCGCTAGTGCAGCGACCAAGACGCATACCCACCTCCGGCTTCCCACCTGCAGACACAGCCAATTGTGTCGGTAGGGACGCCCGACCAAGCCGGAGGTAACTCGGGGATTCGAACCTGCGATCCCTGTGTTGGTAGGCAACGGAATAGACCTACATATTTGAAGACTGTTGTGTTGCAGTGTTGTTATTCTATGTTCAGTACACTGAGCGCCATGAAGCCAGAGTCAAACTCCATGTAGTGCAAACCTCCATGGCCAGTAAACGTGATGGTGATGATTGTGACGATAATACCATACTCACTGCTGAAAGATGACCTCATTTAAAGCTCCTTAAGTGATAGGCCCCTTCTGTGCTATAAACCTTGTTACCTGTGTAGCGAATTCGGAGGGCACCCGGGAACCGCCACAGCCGGGACGCGAACCCGGGTCTCCCGCACCACGGGCGACTAGGCTAACCAGTCAACTAAAGCAGTGGTTCTCAACCTTTTTGGGGTCCTGGACCCCCTGCGTATTTTTGATCTACCCTGAGGACCCCTCCACCTGATCTTGGGGGAGGGGGGTTGCAATTTGGTAGAAACAGTAGAAACTGCATTTTAAATTGCATTATAGCATTTATTCACTCTTTGGGGCAAAAATAAGAGCTTGTGGAGTTAGAAAACAACGAGACAGGAGACGTGAGAGTAGACGTAGTCGAGGTAGTTTACTAGCTCCAACTTAGCACGTCATACATTCGACAACGACACTGAACTCTCAACCGGAAGCGGAAGTGCATCCTCTGACCCCTCGCCTCTTCCCTTAAAGGTACACCGTCCTCTTAGGTGAATGTCTCTCGTTATATAGATGTGGGTCACCACAATAGGATCTTTTTTTTTAAAGATATTTTACTTTCACGGACCCCTTGCAATTACACCACGGACCACTAGGGGTCCGCGGACCCCCGGTTGAGAAACACTGCACTAAAGGGTGTGACTTGTTAGCCAGCGGGCTAGGGAGTCTGCACATCTGTGGGCCTTACACCTGCTTATACAGAGCGTGTATATGGAGCTTGGTTTCACAGTAAACACATACCTGTGTACGTATGTATGTATGTTCCCTTTGGGTGTGTTTCGTATGTGGGGATTGTTGTCCAGAGCTGCTTGTCTCTTTGAACCTCACATAGACAAGTGTCTCGTCCAGCAAGGTCAGAAAACTCAGAATTCTTTCCCATGAAGGCCATATTTACAAAATGCTATTCGTGCACTTAGACTCTAAACACCCTGAAAATGTGCTACAGTGCAATCTGCAGGACCCCGCAGTGATGTGTATCACCTCTGTTTTACGTCTTTTCTGCAAACGAGGCTACAGCACAGCAGTTTAATGACATCCCGACAGTTTCCGAGCTCAGCAACATCGATCTGCAGCTCCTCCCTCCTGCCTCCTTCAAAACACGCAGCTTCGACTCACAACCTCTTCTCTACTTAACTGATTCCAAGAAAAGCGAAGAAAAAAAAAACAAGAAACTATTATCAAGACAACGAAACCCCAAACGTGTACCCTGGATCCCAGCCCCATTCTCAACCTCCTGATCACCAAACTAGCGAGTCACGACGATCTAGCAAACTGTAGGCCTGTCTCCTACCTATCCCCCTTTCACATCCAAGGTGCTGGAGAAGCTGGTTGATGCTGTTTGAGATATTTCAGACAGGCTCTCTTCCAGCCCACAGCAGTGAGACAGCTGCACTTAGGGTCACGAATCACCTGCTG
This sequence comes from Lampris incognitus, assembly GCF_029633865.1. Taxonomy (NCBI): domain Eukaryota; kingdom Metazoa; phylum Chordata; class Actinopteri; order Lampriformes; family Lampridae; genus Lampris; species Lampris incognitus. The sequence continues at coordinate 24,529,219 of NC_079231.1, read as the reverse complement.
ATGGCTCACAGGGAAAGAAATAATAACGATGCCTGGTTGTAGCACAATTCCCTCCAGATAAAAAGCAGAAAAGCTGAGAAACTTGTTGACTCTCCACACCAGATTCAGTTATCCTTCATATGACACTTCAGCTCTGACCACCAGGAAATCCCCCTCTCCTCCTCCGTTACTGATCTAGGTGCTCCACCCTCACCTGAACTTTGAAGGCCGCATTAAATATCAGGGCAAAGCCTCCTCTTCCTTCCACCTAAAGTGCAACTCCAAACTCTGACCCACTTTAACCATGTCAGATAAAGAGAAGTTTGTCCATGGTTTTGTTTCCCCAAGGACTTCCGTAACACATTCAACACATTCCTCCCCGGGATCCCTGGTAGGATCATCCATCCATCCGTTAGCCAAACCGCTTATGCTGCTCTCAGGGTCGCGGGGATGCTGGCACCTATCCCAGCAGTCTCTGGGCTGCAGGCGGGGAGACACCCTGGACAGGCTGCCAGGCCATCACAGGGCCGACACACACACACACACACACACACACACACACACACACACACACACACACACACACACACCTAGGAACAATTTAGTATGGCCAAGTCACCTGACCTCCATGTCTTTGGACTGTGGGAGGTAAACTGGAGCACCCAGAGGAAACCCACGCAGACACGGGGAGAACATGCAAACTCCACACAGAGGACGACCCGGGATGACCCTCAAAGTTGGACTACCCCGGGGCTCGAACCCAGGACCTTCTTGCTGTGAGGCGACCGTGCTACCCACTGCGCCACCGTGCCGCAGGATCATCCATAAGCTCAAACATATTCACAACAGCCCTGCCAGGATTCTGACGAGAGTGTAAAAAGGCAAACAAAAAACACTCATTCTGTTTCCACTGCACTGGCTTCCTATCCCCCTCAGAACTGATTTCAAAATTCTTCAATGCACAACATTTCAATGCACAACATTTCAATGCACAACATTTCAATGCATCTGTGAAGGTGCACGTTCCTACCTCACGGAGTGGTTTACTTCGTAGACCTCAGCCTCACATTCACATTCACATGGCTCCACAGGACCAAACCTCACACAATCAGGGATTGGGCTTCCTGTTTGGCTGCCCTACAGCTTTGGAATTATCTCCTTGATCAGGGCACCACAGACTTTGAGCCCTTATAATACAGCCCTAAAAAACATTCTTATTCAGCTAGGCCTTCTCTTGCTTTGTTCAACAAATGTTGGTTTCTAATCTGTTTTCAGCTGTGAGACTGACTGCTCATGAAAAGTGCAGTACAAATAAGATGTATTATTATTATTATCAATTTTATAATGTTTAACTAATCACTATTATTATCATTACTTTCACAATATTTAATTAATGGCTTATTGATCAAGTTTATAATATGCTACAAGTCACTCGTTGAAACAAATCTGGAACGTTTGGCGTTTTAACACTGAGTAGTTGTTATCATAGAATTTCATTAATAATTTTTCATGATTTCGGAGACGCTTTAAGAAAAGCGATCCATTTTTGTATTTGCAGCTCAGTCTTCACTGTAGGTTGTCAAAAGCAAAGCAAGGAACTTTAGTATATCGGTATGTTGACCAATAGCACTAACTGGTATTTGAAGAGTGGGGTCATCACTGATTGCTGCTGGGTGATGCCCATAACATTCTATATAATGGAAAAGAGGGGTCTCAGTCCAACAGAAAAGTGGGTTGGCATCCAAAAGACAGAAAGAATAACTTTTCGGAGACAGAGCTTGACGTTTTATTGACTCACCTACAAAACACCTACAAGACCTAAAACATAACATTCTCATAAATCACTTAAGAGTTTTGCACAGTGTCATAACATATAAATATGCTATTAATACTTCATAAGCATTATCAGTAAATTCCCTGGAGTCCACATCAGCGAGGACCTCTCCTGGCCACCAAACACCCAGGCCCTTGTGAAAAAGACCCAACAACGCCTGCATTTCCTGAGGAGGCTGAGGAGCGCCCATCTATCCCCCAAAATTCTCACCAACTTCTACCACTGTACCATAGACAGCATCCTGACCAACGTCTATCACCGCACCATAGAGAGCATCCTGACCAACTTCTACCATTGTGCCATAGAGAGGATCCTGACCAACTTCTACCACTGCACCATAGAGAGGATCCTGACCAACTTCTACCACTGCACCATAGAGAGGATCCTGACCAACTTCTACCACTGCACCATAGAGAGCATCCTGACCAACGTCTATCACTGCACCACAGAGAGCATCCTGACCAACTTCTACCACTGTGCCACAGAGAGGATCCTGACCAACTTCTACCACTGCACCATAGAGAGGATCCTGACCAACTTCTACCACTGCACCATCCAGAGGCTCCTGACCAACTTCTACCACTGCATCATACAGAGGATCCAGACCAACTTCTACCACTGCACCATAGAGAGCATCCTGACCAACGTCTATCACTGCACCACAGAGAGTATCCTGACCAACTTCTACCACTG
>NC_079231.1:24216713-24219213 GCF_029633865.1 Lampris incognitus | reverse complement strand
GCTAGGAGAAGGAGTAAACGTGCAGGCGCCTCGGTTAAAATCAGGAATCTTGGGGCATCCAGGTGGTGTGGCCATCTATTCCATTGCCTGTCAACACAGGGATCGCTGGTTCGAATCCTCGTGTTACCGCTGGCTTGGTCAGGCGCCCCTACAGACACAATTGGCCGTGTCTGCGGGTGGAAGCCTGATGTGGGTATTTGTCCTGGTCTCTGCACTAGTTCCTCCTTTGGTCGGTCGGTCGGTCGGGGCGCCTGTTTTGGGGGGGGGGGGACTGGGGGGAATAGCGTGATCCTCCCACGTCCTCCTGGCGAAACTCCTCACTGTCAGGTCCCCGGATCGGCAGACGGGGGTGGGGACGGCTCGGGAGAGTGGGAATCTCGCCTGCTCTTGCTTGGCACCGGCCCACCTTTTTCAGCTCGACGATGTTGGACCTGGTTGACCACATCACTTCATTCCTCGGCTCTCCCTCGAGACCAGGTACGACTTTCTCTGAGTGATTATCCCAGACACAGACCTGGACGCTGAATTACCGCCCTGGGGGCTCCCTACCAGGCTAACTGTGAAGTGGGGGTGGTGTAGTTCTCCAGAATCTCCGCCCTCTGGCGGGGGAGCCGTTGCCAGATTATACCGCTATCCCGGTCAAGGCGGCTATGTTCAGCCTGAGATCCTTATCCAATAAGACTTTTACTCTCAATGACCTTTTCACCACCCACTTGTTGAGCACTGATCCAGATGACTGCAATTTTGGTTTTTTGGTTTTTTAACACACCAAGACCCTCCGGGCGTGGCAGGGTCTAGCTGACGTGTTTAAAAAAACATTTTAATTGCCTCCTACTGAACTCTGTTTTTTTCCCCATAATAGAGGTGCAACTGATTAAAGTGGACCTGGGTCAATACCCTCTTAACTGCTCTTTATACCATCCACCAAAAATAAAAAAGACTTTATCACTCAATTTGCAGACTTTTTCAAACACTGTGCCCAACTTTGATCTCGTTTTGATTCTTGGTGATTTTAATATTCATGTCTGCTGTCCCGCTAAGCCTGTCGTAAGGGATTTTATACATCTGACTGAATTTATAAAACTTGCTCCCACTCAGAAGCTAGGCCATACACTCGACCTAGTCTTATCGTTTGGTTTTCCGATCTGCAATGTGGATATAACTGGTGCTTCTCTGTCGGTTATATTTGATGCGCCTCTGCCTTTCTCTTCTAATAAAGCTTATCTCCCTGTATGTTGCGCTCGCTACATTAGCTCTTAGACTGCCAATAAGTTCTTTGAGCCTTTCATAGCTGATCTGCATGATTGACCCCCCCCCCCCAGTACTGAGGAACTCACTTTCTCAGTTAATACCGCCTGCTTTTCTATTCTGAATACAGTTGCTCCCCTTAAATTGAAAAAGCCTAAGCCTAAAGGTCTGCCTTGGCTTAATGCCACTGCAGAGCCCTGAGGAGGGTGTGCAGAATATCTGAACGAAAGTGGAAGAATGATAAGCTTCAAATTTCCTTCGAAATTTTGAGAAACAATCTTCACAAATATCAAGAAGCAGTTAAGGCTTGTGGGCCTTACTTTTCTAATTTCTAATTTCCAGCAACTCTCACAATCCCGAGTCTTGTTCTGTACCATAAAGTCTGTCATCTGCTCCGCTCCCAGTACCAGCTTAGATGTGTCCCCTGGTAAATGTGAAGATTTTTTAAACATTTTAATTAGCAAAGTTGACGATATAAAAATGACCCCCCCTCACCCATGACATAGCTGGTCAGTTCTTCTAAGTAGGACTGCTTCCAATTTATCACATTACCCACCCTTACAAAGATTGTTTCCATCATGAAACCTACAACCTGCTCCCATGACATTATCCCTACTGCCCTCCTGAACGATGTCTTTGACATAGCCGGGCCCAGGATCCTCTCCATTATCAACAGCTCCCTGGCCAGTGGTACAATCCAATGTGTTCCTAGCACGCAGTGGTCCAACCCCTCCTGAAAAAACCCAACTTAGACCGTACTTACCTAGTAACTAACTACAGACCTATTTCTAAACGTCCATTCCTGTCAAAGGTTCTTGAAAAAGTTATTCTCACTCAGTTGCTGCCCTACCTACACCAAAACAACATCTTGGAAAGATTTCAGTCAGGTTTTAAGGCTTATTACACAGCGTTCAATACTGTGGATCATTAAATTTTAATAGACCGTCTTTAGTACGGGGTTGGTGTTGATGGCTCTGCCTTGAAATGGTTCACATCTTACCTCAAAAATATAAGCTTCTCCATTAACATAGGCAATTTTCCTTCTCCCTCAGCCTCAGCTAGCGGTCTCCTGCAGGGTCTAGTAATCCTAGGCCCCATTCTTTTCTCTATATAATGCTTCTCCTCGGTCTAATAATTCAAAAATATGACATTTCGTTTCACTGCTATGCTGATGACACTCAGCTTTATCTCACCCTGAACCAAATGATCAGTCCAATCTAGTCAGCCTCTTGAACTGCCTTGAGGAGATAAA
>NC_079231.1:24177741-24216513 GCF_029633865.1 Lampris incognitus | reverse complement strand
CGAGGCTCTGAACTCTCAGGATACTTTAAGATCCACGAGGTCTTTGAGTTTGTACCCAAAGGCAAACAGTCACGGTAATCCCAGCCCGCACCACAAGTCACCCCTGTCAGCTAATTATAACGACAATAGGGAATGAAAAACTCAGATCGAACCTAATGAGCTGCACCACTGCTGCCTCTACAGAGACCACGGCTTCTGCCACGGACAGCTCCTTGAAACCACACCTGCAAACACACACACACACACACACACACACACACACACACACACACACACACACACACACACACACACACACACAGAATTTAATCAGTATGAATGCTGTATATTTAAGTAACAGAGATAAGAATTATATGTTATAAACTTGCTGAACTTCGGCAAAATGTATTAAATCATTATTCTTTATATATGGAGTTTTCTTTTGTGCTCCTCATATTCAAACCTGGCATCTTTCATTTAGCGCCTCCTAGTGGTGACGGTTGTGGTTAAGTGCATTACGCGGGTGGCGTCTCTGTCTCTTCTTCACATGACTACAGAGTTGGTATGTTGTTCGATACAGCTCAACCCAAAGATGGCTAAAAAGTGTTATGAAACTGCTGAAGGTGCAATCCAGTTACGGCAACCCATGTACAAATGTATGCACAACATTGTTCCGCGCTACATGATGAAACGTTCACTCAAGCTAATGAGGCGTGTAATGGCTGCCATTGTTCTCCACTAGCTAACACTTGCTAGCTAACATATACTGGCTAACATTCACTAGCCAACACTTGCGAGCTGACACTTGCTAGCTAACATGCTAGCTAACATATACTGGATAACATTCGCTAGCCAACACTTGCTAGCCAACACTTGCTAGCTAACACTTGCTAGCTAACATGCTAGCTAACATGTGCTAGCTAACATTTGGTTAAATGTCTCTATGAATAGGGCTGCAGTTGAGCTGACAGTATACGACCACAACATCTATATGTTTATTTTGATTTGTTTTGCTGAATATAATATGATGTAGTTATATTCGTTTCACACGGAAGTGCGGAACAGTCTATTTGGGTGTTTGTCTACCTCATAGAGTGTGTTATTAAGTGCAGTATGTCCTGTCCTGAAACGGGTAATGACTGCCTCTTCCTTTCGGTTCCTGTCCAGTTTTCTTCCCAGTCCAACATATTTCTACATGCCATACAGATGTCTACCTGTACTGTTTATGTCCCAGTATTCTTGCCATACTTTTTGCATTTGTCTCTTTATAATTGTTTGACCCAGCTCAGCTTTACTGAGCGGAATTTTACTGATTGTAATCTGGCCCTGTGATGGCCTGGCGGCCTGCCCAGGGTGTCTCCCCGTCTGTCGCCCAATGACTGCTGGGATAGGCTCCAGCATCCCCGCCACCCTGACAGCAGGATAAGCGGTTTGGATAATGGACGGCTGGAACAGCATGACTGGCTAACGGGTCGGACCCTTTAGTTGACTGGTCAGCGCAGTCGCCCGTGGTGCGGGATACCTGGGGTCGCGTCCCGGCTGCGGCGGATTCCCGGCTGCCCCCTGAACTCGCTATGTTGGTGTCAGAAGTGGGATGATGAGACCATACGGCCATCGGAAGCGTGGGGGAGCTGATATGCTGAAGCGCGGGAACGCGCTCCCCAAAGGAGAGGAGGGGAGAGGAGAGGAGAGGAGAGGAGGGGAGGAGAGGGGAGGGGTAGTGTAACGAGCATGAATGACTAGACTCGCTAGCCGGTTTATCTAACGGGTCGGACCCTTTAGTTAGTCGACTGGTTAGTGGTTAACGCAGTCGCCCGTCTGACCAAAGCAAGGGGGGTCACATGTACTTCTGTCTGTCTGGTATTCAGTCTGTATGTTGCTGCAAATAATTACATTCAGTGTGAAAACTTGACGTTCATTTGGTCAGCGTGTTTCACACAGGGGCGAAGTTCTCAACTTTAAGTACTGTATGAGTACGAGCGTTGTAGGTTGGCAGTATCCATCCATCCATTATCCCAACCGCTTATCCTGCTCTCGGGGTCGCGGGGATGCTGGAGCCTATCCCAGCAGTCACTGGGCGACAGGCGAGGAGACACCTATTGTGTTTAGAAATCACGTCAGGACACAGCGCTGTCGCTCTACACAACCGCTACGTTGCATTCTTTATTTAGCCTGACACAGCATCACAGGCAGACCCGATCAAACAACCCAGAGCCCGCAGGCATCACCAATCGATCCCAGCACAATAGAACAGCACCAAATCAAATGCAGCACTGTCGATGTGTGCAGACATAACAACACCCTGGACAGGCCGCCGGGCCGTCTTTTGCACAAATTGCACGTATGTCGTCACCTGTGAAGGTATTTCTTTTAGACTCATTTCAAACTTTTTTTGGCCATTTTTTGTAGTACTCTTTAGTGAACACACAAATACCTGAGATCCTTGGCTAGTTTCTCTCCTTCCTCTGTTGTCACTTCTCTACCTATCTCCATATCTGCTTTGTTGGCTATCAGCACTGTAGGAGCAACTGGCGGAACCAAACACACACACACACACACACACACACACACACACACACACACACACACACACACACACACACACACACAGGAACAGACAAAGTGTGTTTGTATACAGATTACATAATCAAGAGGGGTCCATCTGTCTTGTCTTGTTGCAGTGCTCATGTGTCCTACACAGCATATAGGATAATAGGATCATCTAACGAGCATGGAACGAAAGTGTGTGTGTGTGTGTGTGTGTGTGTGTGTGTGTGTGTGTGTGTGTGTGTGTGTGCGTGCGTGCGTGTGTGTGTGTGTGTGCGTGCGTGCGTAGGTGACAGTTGACACAAGGCACAGCTTTTAGCGTGTCATGCAAGCCGGGACTGAGGCAGAGCAGAGACACACAAAGCTCCCAGTACACCCAGTACACTTACAGAATGTTCCTAGTACTCAGAGAACGGCAGGACACACTGCTCTTGGTTCTGAGAAACATGAACTGATGATGTATTTAACTGCTACGTCCAAGGGCGCTCACGACTTTCTCTGCCTTTGAGTTAGTTAGCTAGCGAGTTAGCTTGGTGGTTAGTTCAGTAACTTGGTCATGAAAGTTTGGTCTCCAAGTTAGTCAGTTAGCAAAGTATTTGGTGGGTTAGCTAGCAGGCTAGCTAGCTAGCTAGCTAGCTTCTCCTCTCTGGCGTGGCTTTGACAGTTTGTAGATATTAGTGGGTTAGTTATTTAGGGATGACGTCACCAAGGCTTCCTCGGTGGAGTGAACGGGCCTTTTTAAAGACCGGTCATCTGAGTGGTGCGTTTGTCTCCTGACTACTTAGTGAAGAAGTTACCGAGGCTTTGTTTGGTATGATCTATCAGTTTCTTCAGTCCTGGGATCTCCAGGAAGCTCAGCCGCTGTGTGATGGAGTAGAGGAGCAGGAAACCGTCGGCCCAACGAATGGAACATTCTAGAGAAGCCAAGGAACTGTCCTAGAAGGAGAATGAGGCAAGAAACCGCTCAGTACAGACATTGCGATGCATTGACACTAGTCGATGTGTGCGTAGCTGGTTGCTTTCCTATTGGAATGGGGCACTCGAGTGCCACCTAGACCAGTGTTTCCCAACCGGGGGTCCGCGGACCCCTAGTGGTCCGTGGTGTAATTGCAAGGGGTCCGTGAAAATAAAATATCTTTAAAAAAAAGATCCTATGACATTTATAGGAATAGGATTATTTTACTCAAATGTGACTGAGACCTTTATCTACCTAAACTATAAAGGGTAACAGGACTTTTTTCTCTAATTACATCTGTTTCACAAGTGTCATTTATTGTATTTTAATAAGAGATCTCGCTCCCGTTTGCATTGTTAAAAGTTACTGCATAAAAATTCTGTTGTTGCATATATCTGGAAGTTACTGAATACATATTCTGTTTTGTTACATATATCTGAAAGTTACTGAATACATATTCTGTGTTGTTACATATATCTGAAAGTTACTGAATACATATTCTGTGTTGTTACATATATCTGAAAGTTACTGAATACATATTCTGTTTTGTTACATATATCTGAAAGTTACTGAATACATATTCTGTGTTGTTACATATATCTGAAAGTTACTGAATACATATTCTGTTTTGTTACATATATCTGAAAGTTACTGAATACATATTCTGTTTTGTTACATATATCTGAAAGTTACTGAATACATATTCTGTTTTGTTACATATATCTGAAAGTTACTGAATACATATTCTGTGTTGTTACATATATCTGAAAGTTACTGAATACATATTCTGTGTTGTTACATATATCTGAAAGTTACTGAATACATATTCTGTTTTGTTACATATATCTGAAAGTTACTGAATACATATTCTGTTTTGTTACATATATCTGAAAGTTACTGAATACATATTCTGTGTTGTTACATATATCTGAAAGTTACTGAATACATATTCTGTTTTGTTACATATATCTGAAAGTTACTGCATAAGAATTCTGTTTTGTTAACTATATCTAAGTTACAACTGAAAGCTCTTATTTTTGCCCCAAAGAGTGAATAAATGCTATAATGCAATTTAAAATGCAGTTTCTACTGTTTCTATCAAATTGCAAACCCCCTCCCCCAAGATCAGGTGGAGGGGTCCTCAGGGTAGATCAAAAATACGCAGGGGGTCCAGGACCCCCAAAAGGTGGAGAACCACTGACCTAGAGGGCAGTGCTGGTTTAACAAAACAAGAAATCTTGGACACAAAACAAATGTAACCTACAAAAAGACTCATTGGCCGTTCATCAGGGGTCGACCCACTTTAGTCGGGCGGAAAATATGCTCGGTTACACGCACACGCACGCACACACACGCACGCGCACACGCACACGCACACACACACGCACACAAAGCTCAAATAGAAGGAGGGAAGAAACCCTCAGTATGTGTTTGCTTTGTATTTTGTTCCGAGTCGTTTTATCTTCCCTTCTGTGTCGTGGCTGTGAGTGTCCTGCGTTGGCTGCTTTGTGAGTTTGGTTTCCTGCGTTGTCATGCTAGCAGTTAGCCTTCCATGCTCGACTTAGCATCGGTGGGCCGTTCAGCCCCGCGGAAGCGGTGGATGCGCTGGGATTGTGGCGATGTGCACGCTGGCAGCATCACGAGCTGTTGCAGAGTCGGTAATGGGACGTCCCGCGCGCAGGGGACACAACGCCACCGGCTGTTCTTCTATCAGTGTCTTTCTATGGGAATCTTCAAGTTGCAATTATGACATGCCACATGGACCCGCCAAACCTGGTCCCATGCAGCACGTCACAACAAACATGCTTCACACTGCCAGACGTTTCTGTGGTTGAGTCCGGTGGAAGAGTTGATTAGTGGATAAAGAGATAACGCAATGGAGAACGAGGGAATATACAGCTCTAAATTCTCTAGTGGCAAGTAACTGTTCTGCATCTTTTTCTCTGAGGTTTTTGATGATGCAGTCTTTTGACCCCGCAGGGAAGATGGTTAGTTTTCAACAGTTCACATAAATGTAGGTTAACGTTTACACTTGGCGTCCTTCTGCAGTCTGTATGCAGACGAGTTCCCGGATGAGAACAAGCCCATGTTAACGCAAGGTGTGCATTGGAGCTGCCAACATGGACATGTTCCTGACAGGACCGATAGAAAGGTGACGTGCTCCATGTCCTCATCCTACATGTGTGATGCTTGCAACTGAGACTGGAGCGTCATCAATGGAAGACATATTGAAAAGTCTGGCAGAGAGGTTAAAGACAAGGTCTGAGAACTTAGAAATCCCCAGACATGTTCTCCGGGTTTTGAGGCGACCCATTACTGATGTAATGACACCTGCTGGCCCCTAGGCTCCCCTGTCACTGTCCACAAGTGGCCCCCTAGTCATAGATCTTCCACTTCCGGTGTGGGAAGACGGCGGGGCGAATTGACATTTGTGGCGGCCTCACCCAGCACCGTCCATGCAGTGTCTTTGTCCACGTGTGCGTCTAAGTCAGAGGGGGGGTCTGACAGGACGCGGGGCAGGCTAAGCTAACTGCTAGCCCATGCAACCAGCGGTGCCAACAGTCATCCTGGCTGGCGTTCGTTCCCTCGGACAGTGATTTTTTTTGTTTCGTTTTGATATAGTATGTGTTAGTTTGGATATGTGCGTTCTTGCAGTTTTTGCATATGTGTGTAACCGAGCGTATTTCCACCCGCTGCGGGATTCGAACCAGGGTTGTACCGCACCACGAGGCGACATCGCTAACCGCTCGAACAAAGGGGCCGACCCGCTGGCCAGTGAGTGTTTTAGTCGTTTGCATGTGTCTTTGTGTTGCAGTGCTGTGGGCTGGGGGAAATAATGTGACGTGTCATGTCATGTCATGTCATGTCATGTCATGTCATGTATACAAGCACATGAGATGAAAGGACACAGTGTTCCTGACATACTAGGGCAGCACACCTGCTGCTGTGTTCTTACTTCAGTGCTCATAGAGCAGTGTTTCTCAACCCAGTCCTCAAGGACCCCCTATCCTGCAGATCTTCATTGTAACCCTGCATAGGTAGCCCTGCTTGTACTTATTCAACCAGTCATCTCATAGCACTTAATTATGCAAGGTGTGCAAACTCGGACATTCATTGCTGATTGGTTGAATAACTACAAACAGGTACCTATTCAGGATTGCAAAGAAAATCTGCAGGATAGGGGGTCCTTGAGGACTGGGTTGGGAAACACTGTCATAGACGAATGTGTTCACACCAAGTCCACTTACATTCAGTTAGTATTTCTCTGAAAGTATCTCTCAATTTATTGTGTGTTTCCTTTTGCTGATCATAACAACAGATGTTGCATTTCATTTCCCCCCAAAATATGTACAACAAATAACGTTTTTTGGTCACGCCTATCAATTAATTTAAAGTAATTTCGAAGAATATTACATGAACAAGATTTTGTAACTGATTTTCATTTTAAAATATCAGGATGGAAGATACAGCAATAGACATTTTATACTCAGGTCTCACAAAATTAATATTTATATTGGGTAGCCTAACTGGTGGCATCCATCCATCCATCTATCTATCTATCTATCTATCTATCTATCTATCTATCTATCTATCTATCTATCTATCTATCTATCTATCTATCTATCTATCTATCTATCTGTCTCAATAGAGAGCTGTCTTGTTTGATACTTGAGCAGCACATTAATCAGCCATTAAACGTCAACAGTTGGTCTTACTTTGTGGGTCAAGTTAAACACAGTGAGTACATTATGCAGGACAGCCTTGAATTCAACGTGTTTGACATTGAATGATATCCATCATTCGGTTCATGACTATCTCCTGGATAATTACACCTACAGTCCTTCCAGCGTGCTTCACATGACAGCAGTTAGCCTACTCCTAATGTGTAGCGTTACAGTACGACGTTTCAGACATGTTCGGATTATTTGCACCAATGTGTACTTTGTGTCCCTTTACTACATCTCTCATTTGTTCTGTTATTTGAAGCCATTTGCATCATTATGTTTAATAGGATGAGTTTCAGTTTAGCACAAGAACGACCGGGATTTCACTCCTACCTAAAACGACCACGGGCGGTCAAAATGACCGCCGGTTTTTAAACTCTATACTGTGTCAAGATAAATAGCCAGTTGAGATATTAATGCATTACACATGTTAGTGTGTCTGTTATGAAACTAACCGACATCAAAATTAACATTTTAACAACTTTTAACACTATTTTTTCAAACCATTTAAAATGGGCGGCAGGTCTGTATCTTTTCTGTCTTTTCTTTCTCACAAAGTTATTGAACTTTGAAAATCCAAGACGGTCATAACGCCTTGGTGGCTGAATCTCTCAAGCCACATAAAGACTACCATGAGCATCGTCAGCTTCCTCGACCTCAACAAAACCTTCTCTCTTCCTGGTCAAGTCAGGTCAGTTGTATTTGTATAGCCCAGTATCACAAACTGACAGTGTTTCTCCCAACAGTGTTTCTCCCGACTTTCGTGATGGCATCACGTTCATCAATCTATCGTGATACCACCACGATTATGACCTGATTTACGTGACGTGGTCACGATCTGATAGAACCCTAACCCTAACCTTCGTGACCACATCACGTAAATCAGGTCGTAATCGTGATGGTATCACGATCGAAAGTCTGAGTAGGTTTCCCCAGAATTCATTAAATAAGATCACAGAGCAGGAAGCATGGAGTGACAAACCACAATAGAAAACCAACAACACCAAAAGCCCACCTTACAAGCTGTGTCCAGAACCTCCAGGTCAACAGCCACCTGGTCCACCGTCCTGAGACACCTGTAGGTTATTTCTGCAGTCACGCACGCGCACACACGCACACACACGCACGCACAGAGTATATTAATAAAAGAGAGGAGGAATGACTTCTGGAGTATTTCGTTAATTTCGTGCAATAAGTTAGTGTGACGTGTTCGGCCAAATGATGCGCACACGGTGTGTTGCTCCCAGAGCAATGTGTTTTAGGTGATGTTGACAAATCAGGACGTTATTACGACAATGTCGTCCAACTGCCATGCACACTCGTCAAACCGCTAGTTTGAGAGCAGGTCTGGCTGCTGGTCTGCTTTTCTGCGTGTCCTTTATGAAGAAGCGCAGCACTCTATTAGCAGCGTCCTCTGGCTTTATGTGGCCACGTTCTCTTTTTCTAGCTTACACGTGCGCGCACACACGCACACACGCACGCACGCACACACACGCACACACGGGCGGAAGTGTGGATGGTTGTTACCCTTTTTATGGTCATAGTCCCCGATGAAACGTTTGGTTAGGAAACGGACACACAGCGCTGGAGACACAGAACAGATAGTGTCACCGGGATCAAGTTCCATAAAACACTCAACACACGCATAAACACACGCATAAACACACGCATAAACACACGCACGCACACGCACAGACGTTCACTGGAAGTTTTCTAAAGTACACTTATATACACACTAAAAGAGAAGCACACGACTTGCTACCCATGCACAGAAAGACACAAACAGGGGAGATAGCACTGCAGGAGACTGCACACAAAGTATAACACACCCGTACCCCACATGCAGGAAAACACCGCGGGGCACCCACACAGCTCACGCACACGACCTGTCTTCCCTCCTATCCTGTGTGTTATTGCTTGCACAACAGTGTAGCAGCTTGTCTGTTCTGATCTTCTCCGTCTGCTTGCTCCATGTCTGCGTGACCACCCTTCACTGTACCTGTCTTTCCGGTGTTGTGCATCCCCAGCACCAGCAGTTTGACTGAAATCATCTTCCTGGCATCCGAGTCCATCAGCAGCCCCGCCGTCTCTCCCTGCATCAAAACCCCGAAGGAGGAGATGTAGGGATATGAAAGGAGGGGAGGGGAGGGGAGGGCGCTGAAGGGGAGGGGAGAGCAGAGGAGAGGGGTGGTACTTATTGGACGAGCCGGTCAAAAGAAAGTCGAATGGGTTTTGATTGTTGAATAGTGGATTAAGGCTTTCCGCTCACGGCTCTTCGCTGTGAAGTGACTCTGATGTAAACTAAGGTTTATCTTGAAAGTCAAAGTAATGACGTTCATATATTAGACAGCGTCCCCGGAGAGTTGGGGATGACTTGTTGCCTCAAGGGAAGGAGTTCAAGTATCTCGGGATCTTGTTGACGAGTGAGGGTAGGATGGAGCGGGAGATTGACAGGCGGATTGGTGCAGCATCAGCAGTAATGCGGACGTTGTACTGGGCCGTTGTGGTGAAGAGGGAGCTGAGCCGGAAGGCAAAGCTCTCAATGCACCAGTTAGTCTTGGTTCCAACCCTCACCTATGGTCATGAGCTTTGGGTAGTGACTGAAAGGGTGAGATGGCGGATACAAGCGGCTGAAATGAGTTTCCTCCGTAGGGTGTCTGGGCTCAGCCTTAGAGATGGGGTGAGGAGCTCGGACATCCGGAGGGAGCTCGGAGTAGAGCCGCTGCTCCTTCACGTCGACAGGAGCCAGTTGAGGTGGTTCGGGCATCTGATCAGGATGCCTCCTGGGTGCCTTCCTTTGGAGGTTTTCCGGGCACGGCCAACTGGGAGGAGACCCCGGGGTAGACCCAGAACTCGCTGGAGGGACTACATGTCCAGTCTGGCCTGGGAACGCCTTGGGATCCCCCAGGAGGAGGTGCAGGGCGTTGCTGGAGAGAGGGACGTCTGGAGTGCCCTACTTAGCTTGCTGCCACCGCGACCCCACTCCGGAGAAGCGGCTGATGATGAGATGCTGAGATGAGACGAGCATCTGGTTTATTCAAATCAAATTCAGGCAAGATCAAGTTGATTTTCCAAACATCAGCAGTCTAGTGTGCTTTGTGTGGTGTCGTAGTAGGTTTCAATAACGACAGCAGGTAATGTTAAGAAAAGGTTTACTGAGCTCGACAAGCCTTCAACGTTACATTCGAAGCCGCCATTTTATAGTCTCTTCTTCCTACTTTTTTAACGTAGAACACACGTTTCATTATCCAGCAGTGCCACCTAGCGGCGTTACAAGATAAACCTTTACGGGACACAACACTTTGATTTTACAAGTTTGCACTGGCAATCGATGGCGAGAATTTTAGTATAGTGAAGAAGAGAACAGTTTAGCCCATAGGACACCAAACACGAATGAGAATATGATGATGCTAATTTCAAGTGCCAATGGCATCTAAAGAAGTGTAGGAATACATGCAGCAATAGAGCCCTTATTTGGAATGGAAGAAGTCCCAGTCACTGAGCGAGGAGAACATTAAGAGCCGGTTCTGTTTTCTCTCCCCTGCCTCTCCCTCTGGTGATGATGAAGATACTTAGGAATCAAGAACACTTCGTCATTTCACCCCATGTACTTGCGCTCATGAAATGGAACGAAATGCCATTTCCCCCCCAGCCCACAGCAGCACAACATACAGACAAAAACACATCCAAGAACAACAAGGACACACATATCCAAACTAACACATATATCCAAACTAAACAAAAAACAAAAAACAAAATCACTGGCCAAGGGAACGAACGCCAGCCAGGATGACTGTGAGAACTGCCGGTCTGCATGGGCTAGCAGTTAGCCTAGCCAGCCCCGATTCCGCGTCCTTTCAGACCGCCCTCCGTGTTTTCTCCTCGGGCACAGCTCCAGGCAGGGGCCGTGGTCCCTGTGGCAACCGGACGACGCAGACCAAGCCCTCCCAGCCGATACAGCGCCAGCTCTCCTAGCCAGACACCATTGACACTCCTCCCCGCACATCAAGAACACCACAGTCAACGCCAGGTGAGGCCGCCGCCAGACCGCCCTCGGTGTTATCGGAACTGCACGGGCTGGCAGGTAGCTTAGCCTGCCCCGATTCCGCGTCCTGTCAGACCGCCCTCGGTGTTACCTACACGGGTGCAGCTCTGGTCAAGGCCGCAGTCTCTGGGCCCACAGCGCAGCAGACCAAGCTCTCGCGGCCAATCCAGCGCCAGCTCTCCTAGCCAGCAAACGAAGACAAAAACTTAGACGCACACGTGGACAAAGACACTGCATGGACGGTACTGGGTGAGGCCGCCGCAAATCTGTATTCGCGCCGCCATCTTCCCACACTTGGCCACTCAGTTGAGGCCGCTGCGAACGTGAATTAGCGCCGCCAGATTCCCACACTGGAAGTGGAATTTAGTAATTTAATAATAATAATAATAATAATTTAAAAGAAATCATTATCAAGGACAGGAAGGAAAAGAGGTTCATGCTCATCGACAGGGCAATACCATCTGAAAAACCCCCCCACCTCAGTGAAAGTCACAGAGACGCTGACCAAGTAAGTACAAAGACCTGGAGATTGAAATCAACAGGAAGTGGGGCATGAAGACCGAAACAACACCAGCGGTCATCGGAGCTCTAGGACTCATGAAGAAGAGAATGGAAAAGTTCACCAACCGTATCCCAGGCAACATCAATATCCATCAATCACTGTCAATCAAGTGACATCTGCCCTATAGTGCCTCAGGTCCATAGTTTGGACTCGGCTCTACAGGATGTAAATCAGAAAACACGAAAGAAGTAATAATAATGTAACGTGCATGGATAAGTAGACACGTTAGCCCTTGACTAACGGGTCGGACCCTTTAGTCGACTGGTTACATGGTCGCTTGCGGAGTGGGAGACACAGGTTCGCGTCCCGGCTGTGGCGGCGGTCTCAGTCTGCCCCCCAAATTCGCTACATTGGTGTCAAAAGTGGGAAGGTGAGACCGTAAGGCCATCGGAAGCGTATGCGCCCAGTGGTGTGAGGGCGCTGATATGCTGAAGCGCGCGTCCCCGAAGGAGGGGGGTAGCGTAACGTGCATGGATAAGTAGATACGTTGGCTAACGGGTCTGACCCTTTAGTCGAGCGGTCAGCGATGTCTCCCGCGGTGCGGGCGATACGGGTTCGCGTCCCGGCCGCGGCAGTTCCTGTGGTTGCCCCCCGAATTCGCTATAATAATAATGTCTGTAAAAGTTCAACCCCTCATCCACGTGGCACAGACCGGGCGACGCAAGTCTGGCAAGCCAGCAATACAAGCGGCCAAAGGGGCTCAGGCAATTAAACACAATGATGCAATTACGACTAATTAAATCACCATACCGCATCGGTCGTCGCGTGGGTCAACAAGGACCGCGATCCCCAGCGAGGAACCAGGCTGGGATCGAAAAGTCTGCTACTGGAACAAACTCTACCCACCAAGTACTAGAGGAACTCCACACCGAGGACACTGCTCACAGTGGCCTTCTATGTACAACAACTAAAAACCCAACAAACAGAACAAGACAGAAATGATATAGGGAAGAGTATAAAGATGTCATGGAAGCCTTCTACCTTGCTTCACTAAACCCGACAGTAACGTCAGTGTCCCAAGCTGCCTACAACATCTGGCGAGAAAACACCCCACGTACAGATTGAATCTGGATGCCAACAAAATCTCCAATGTCAGGCGCGACATAATTAAAAACCAAGAGTAACAAGACCTGGAACTCGAAAACATACGGAAAAAAAAAAAATCAGAGACAGCATCCCCAACACGAACATCGTGTCTAACTCGAACTGACCTTCAAGACTACCACTATCGGCCTGGATGCATACCTGACAAAACAGATGACCCACTCATCCTAATAGTAAAACATCAGATCTACTCCATCAATAAAGAAGCTGCACAATTCAAGAAAGCGCTTGGTGTCACAGAAACCCCACCAACAGAAAATGAGGCAATTACCATCTACGCTAAACAAGTGAAGCAGAAGGCAAAACACCATGGCCAGCAGCAACCGCAAAAAAACTGGGAGGACAAAGCAATGCACGGGAAGTACCCCAAAAAAGAATGGAACACGCAGACGTGGACCAACAAAAGACACACCAGTGGCTGAGGAGCACCGGACTGAAAGCAGAGGCGGAGGGCCTGATAATCGTTGCACAAGACCAGAGCCTGGCAGCCAGATCCTATCACCATCGTATCGTCAAAGATGGAACAGACCCAAAATGCAGAATCTTTGGAATGTAGGAAGAAACCATTGACCACATTGTCTCAGGCTGCCCGGAACTGGCAAAGACCGAGTACATGTACAGGCACAACAACGCAGCAGCATACCTGCACTGGAAGATCTGCAGGAGTTACAAGATCAAAACGACTGACAAGAGAACAATGATGTCACTATCCTCTGGGACACGCCCATCCACACTGACAGAGAGATAAAAGCCAACAAGCCCGACATCGTTATCAAGGACAGGAAGCAAAAGAGGTGCGTGCTCATCGACATGGCAACACCATCCGAAAAAACACCTCAGTGAAAGTCACAGAGAAGCTGACCAAGTACAAAGACCTGGAGACTGAAGTCAACAGGATGTGGGACAGGAAGACCGAAACAACACCAGTGGTCATCGGAGCTCTATGACTCATGAAGAAGGGAATGGCAAAGTTCCCCAACCGTATCCCAGGAAACATCAACATCCATGCAGTCCAGAAGATCGCCCTACTCGGAACAGCCCACATATTACGACGAGTACTGTCAATCAAGTGACATCTGCCCTATAGTGCCTCGGGTCCATAGTTTGGACCTGGCTCTACAGGATGTAAAACAGGAAACATGAAATAATAATAATAATAATAATCATAATAATAATAAACATTATTTATATAGCACCTTTCATGCGAAACATGTAGCTCAAAGTACTTTACAGTTAAAAAAGAATAAAAACAGGAAACAAATTTAAAAGAAAGTAGGTAAAGATAAATTGCTTAGCATTGCAGAGAGAGCAAGCCACTTGAAAGATCAATTAATACAAAAATACATTTAAAGGCATGACATGTTAATTTTAAAACAGTATGTTGGACTCCGTGTGAATCACACAATAAAAAGTGGTGCCAGAAAAAAATAGATGTTTGTTTTTAAATGCTTTTTCAACAGAGCCTACATGTCTAATATTTTTTTAGGTAAGCTGCACCACATTTTGGGAGCAGAACAGAAAAAAAGCTGCATCTCTAATTTTCTTTTTGCTGGGTGTGAGGGCAACTCATATAGGAATGTTTGCTTACTTTTAATCGTTGACTATCTTATATGGTCTAGTTTACGACGGGTGTGTTCCCCACTGCATTTAATTAAGCTCGGATCACCCCGCTGCTCAAAAAACCTACACTCAACAGAGCCCAGGTTGAAAACTACAGACTGGTTTCACGCCTACCCTTTCTTTCAAAAATTCTTGAGTGCAAAAGTACTTTAACCAAGTATCTGAATTCCTTTCTGAGAACAATCTGTATGATCCGAATCAGTCTGGCTTTAGGCGGGGTCACTCTACCGAGACTGCCCCCCTGTAAGTAATAGAATCACTGCGTTTAGCTAGAGCTGCTGGTCAGTTATCAGCTTTACTGCTGCTAGATCTGTCAGCTGCCTATGTCACAATTAACCACCAAATCCTCCTCTCCACACTCACTGAGCTTGGTATCCCAGGCTCTATCGCCGGTTCATGTCCTACCTCTCAGGAAGATATTTTAGATTACCTTGGAGAGGAGAAGTGTCAATATCGCACAGCTTATCCACAGGAGTACCTCAAGGGTCATTGCTCAGTCCCCCTCTTTTCTCAATATACACCATCGCACTTGGAGCTATCATCCTGTTATGGTCTGAGTGTTTTCCGTTGGTTTTCCCCCTCCTCTCTCTGAGTACCTGCAGGATGGGCTGCGACATGGAGGCGTGGCTGACCTACTTCTGGTCTGAGTGCAGCAAGGCACACCTGATCCCCATGTGCAATTACCCACCTCTCCTCTATAAAAGCCCGGTTCAGTCTTCACCACCTTGCCAGATAATTCCGTCTCATCGGTAGTGTCTGCGTACCCTATCCAGAAGAAGTTTCCCGAGAAAGCGTTCTCGCTCTTTGCTTGTTTGTTTCTTGACCAAACTCTCCCCCTTGCCATTTCCAGATCCAGGACCTCGTTGCTTCAGCCCAGATCCCGGGAAGGCGCCAGCCTGCCTTCAGTCACCGCCCCCTGCCTTTTCCTGTTTTTCTGTTGCCGACCTTTTGGCTAAGACGAATCGCCTAGGCCCTAACACATCCACTTCCATGATTTCTCATACCATTGCTATGCTGACAGCCCTTCCTATTATTCCCGCCAGATGATCTCACAGTCTCAGCATGGATATCGACATGCCTTGCTGATACCTCTGCATGGATGAAAGACCGCCACCTTCAGCTTAACCTATCTAAGACCAAGCTCCTTGTCATCCCAGCCAGTACATCCTAACAACAGCAGATCAATATCCAGCTCAGATCAACCCAACCCGTGCCAACAAAGTCTGCCCGAAACCTGGGTGTCATGATTGATGACCAACTAACCTCTAAGGTTCACGTGGCCTTGATTGCTTGAGCATGCCGATTTGCCCTGTACAACATCAGGAAAATTCGATCCTACCTGCCTGAACATGCAGCACACAGGCTCTTGTTATATCACACATTTACTACTGCAACTCCTTACCGGCAGGTCTCCTTGCATGCACTTTCAAACCTCTGCGAATGATCCAGAATGCAACAGCACATCAGATCTTCAACCAACCCAAAAACAGCACATGTCACTCCGCTGCTCATATCCCTCCACTGGCTCCCAGTTGCTGCCGGCATCAAATTCATAACCTTAATGCTGGCTTACAAAACAGCAACTAAAACGGCTCCCGTCTACCTGAACTCCTTCATTCAGGTCTACACTTAGTCACGCTCACTAGTCACTACCCTCTGCCAATGAAAGGCGCCTGGCACTTCCACCACAACGGGGCCCCAAGTCACTAGCCAGACTCTTCTCTTCTGTAGTTTCCCGGTGGTGGAGCGAATTACCAAATTCCATTCGATCCACTGAGTCCCTTTCCATCTTTAACACTAGAACGACCAAGATGGATTTGGATTTTCAAAATTTAATAACTTTGTGGAAAAAAAAAGATACAGACCTGCTGCTCCAAGAATGCTCCTAAAATTGCATATATTTGCATTAAAATGAATAAATTAAAATTAAAATATATCCCGAGGGAGGCTGGGGACATTGGGTCTAAGTGGGCCATATTCAAAGCCTCTATTGTAGTTGCAGCAGGCAGGAGCTGTGGTCATAAGGTCATTGGTGCCTGTCGAGGCGGCAACCTAGGAACCCGCTGTTGGACACCGGTGGTGAGGGAAGCCGTCAGGCTGAAGAAGGAGGCCTTTCGGACTTGGTTGGCCCAGGGGTCTCCTGAAGCAGCGAGAGGTACCGGGAGGCCAGAAGGGCTGCTGCTTCGACGGTCACGGAAGCAAAAACTCGGGTGTGGGAGGAGTTCGGAGAGGCTATGGAGGAGGACTTTTCGTTGGCCTCAAGGAAGTTCTGGCAAACCATCTGGCGACTCAAGAAGGGGGAGCAGGGCTTGACTCATGCTGTGTTCAGCCGGGGAGGGGAACTATTGAACCGGACTGGGGATGTTGTTGAGCGGTGAAAAGAACACTTTGAGGAGCTCCTGAACCCGACTAACACGTCCTCAGTGGAGAAGGTTGAGTCTGAAGACTCAGGGGAAGCCTCACCCATATCCCTGGCAGAGGTCTCTGAGGTAGTTAAAAAGCTCCTCGGTGGCAAGGCACCGGGTGTGGAAGAGATTCGCCCTGAGATGCTGAAGGCTCTGTTGGGCTGTCTTGGATGAAACGCCTCTTCAGTGTCGCGTGGAGGTCGGGGACAGTACCTGTGGAGTGGCAGACTGGGTTGGTGGTTCCCAAAAACGGGGACCGGAGCGTGTGCTCCAATTATCGCGGCATCACATTGTTCAGCCTCCCTGGGAAAGTCTACTCTAGGGGGCTGCAATGGAGGCTCTGACCAATTATCAAACCTTGGATCCATAAGGAACAATACAGATTCCGTCCTGGCCGTGGAAAAATGGACCAACTCTTTACCCTTGCGGAAGTGCTGAGGGAGGCGAGGCATTGGATCTCAAGTTGCAGCCAAGGTGAGGAGTGTGTCCGTCTTGGGAACCTTGGAATTGCATCTTTGCTCTTCGCAGATGATGTGGTTTTGTTGGCTTCATCGGAACGCGACCTCCAGCGTGCACTGGGTGGTTTGCAGCTGAGTGTGAAATGGCCGGGATGAGAGTCAGCACCTCCAAGTCTGAAGTCATGGGTTTCTACTGGAAAATGGTGTATTGCTCCCCCCGAGTTGGGGATGAGTTGTTGCCTCAAGTGAAGGCGTTCAAGTATCTCTGGGTCTTGTTCTCGAGTGAGGGTAGGATGGAGTGGGAGATTGACAGGCTGATTGGTGCAGCATTAGCAGTAATGTGGACGTTGTACCTGTAATAAATCACGGAATGTCCAGTCAAACGGAGCAGGTTAAGTATCTACTTTATTCAGCTAATAGGTCACCTCACATGTATGCAACATGACCTTCACGCATAGTCTACTGTCGTAAAACCGCTTTCATGTACAGCCACATCTCACAGTTTCCGTCACTGTCGTGCACATTACCGTATTAACTGTAATACTATGACATCTCGCCCTTTTAGTTTTTCTTTCACCTTTCAAAGTAAAGAGATATTGTTAGGGCTCGCCCACCCCGCGCCGGCAGCCAATCAGCTCGTCAGGGCTGGGCTTAGTCGTCAGGGCCGGGCTTAGTCGTCAGGGCTGGGCTTAAGTTTGGTGGTCTCCCAGCTCCCGTTGTCAGTTCGTGCCGTAACCTCCTCGCAGGAGTGGTTACTCTTCCCTCCCGGTGCATTTCTCTCCGAGTTATCTCAGCCCTTGGTTTACTGTTTTCTCTGTGAAGTTTCCCTGTGGAAGTATCTTGCCGCGTTCCCAGTTTGGCTTACCAGTGAGTTTTTTCTTGGACTTCCTGTTTTCTAAGTTGCTCGTTGCCCTCCTGTGTTTACCATTGTATGAGCTAGTAATAAAGTACGCCAGTTTCGGCTAACTCCATCTCTGCCTGGTGTCGTGCGCTTGGGGTCTTCCACAAACCTTAACAGATATAACATTATTTTAAACATTATGTAAACAGTGCTATTCCTCTGTAGCATCAATAAAACTGTTATCACACTGACAGCAACAAGAAGGCTTCAACATTCAGTTTAACATTTCACAACCTATTACACTCTGAAACTCTTGACATTTCCAAATAACTCCTTAGTTATATAGTTTACCATCTGGAACTCTTTTTTTCCCTTTTGCTCACCCTTTTCTTCCCCCCTATTTTCATAAATGTATATCCCCCCCAAAGGCCATGAGATGTGAGAACACAGTCACTCACACGTCCAGTCTAACAACTGGTTTAATCACCCGCCCAGACCTGGTCTGTGACAGTTTCTCTATACCAGCATGTATGCTGACACTGGGGGTGTGTGGACTAGTCCCCTGTCCAACTGGGTCGTAAGGCTCTTGACTGGCATCCTTGCAAACAGGTGAGACAGGCGCTATGCTCCCAGCTGACTCTGGAGCAGGCATTGCCTGGAGATGGCGACGATTATGCCGGAACGTTCCACCCTGCTGTGTCTCATTGAGGTAAGATCGTGGTGTGACACTCTCACTGGTCACTACTGCAGGAGTTGTCCAGGATTTCTGGTGGTCCAGCTTGGTGAGAACATGACCACCTGACTGCAGTGGAGGTAGGGGTCTCACCCTGTGACGTTGGTTATAATAGAAGGCTTGCTTCTTCTTTTCAGCCTTGTCCTTCTGCTTGATCCGTTGCAAATTAGGCCATCTAGGTTGCAGGTTTCTCTCGAGGGTAGGAAGCATCGTCCTGATCTTCCGGCCCATTAGGAGCTCAGCTGGGCTGGCTCCCGTGGTGCTGCACGGAGTCGACCTGTAACATATGAGTGCAATGAGAGGGTCCTTTTGTTTCAGGATTCTCTTTGCAGTCTGCGCGGCCCTTTCAGCATGACCATTTCCTTGTGCGTTGTGCGGGCTTGAGGTGATATGTTTAAAGTCGAGCTCACGGGCCAGGTCTTGAAACTCAGCGCCTGAGACCTGTGGCCCATTGTCACTCACGACCACATCCAGTATGCCGTACCGGGCACATGTTGCTTTTAGCTTCAGAGTGATTTGAGCACTGGTTGTTGTTGTCATGTGTAGAATCTCTATGTAATTAGAGAAGTAGTCTGAGATAACTTGCTGTTCATTAGTGGGACCAACGGCTTGTGGTCTGTCACTAGTTTGAAACTCTCAAGGCCATAGATAGCCAACTGGGGGGAGACCCCAGTGTAGACCCAGAACTCGCTGGAGGGACTACATGTCTAGTCTGGCCTGGGAACGCCTTGGGATCCCCCAGGAGGCGCAGGAATGCGTTGCTGGGGAGAGGGACTTCTGGAGCGCCCTACTTAGCTTGCTGCCACCGCGACCCGACCCGACCCCGGAGAAGCGGCTGAAGACGAATGAAATGAATGAATGATGCATTAAAATGAGTTTTAGTTCAATCGGACAAAAAAAAGTTACGATAAGATCAACCTAAAACGACCATCGGCGATCAAAATGACCGCTAGTTTTTAAACTGTTTTTTGTTTTATTTGATTGCCACATGATTGCTGGGACTGTTTAAATATTTATTTTCAGTTCTTTTTCCCCCCTTCTTTGCATTTCACGTTTTATAGGCCTTGTTATGTTTGTTAGATTAGCAATATGTGTTTTCCGTTTTGTTTTTCAGGTCATATTTCCACTTTTTCGATTTTGCTATTCAAGTTCAACCATGTCAGTGTTGCCACGGGCTTGGTCGGGCGTCCCTACAGACACAACTGGCCCTATCTGCGGGTGGGAAGCTGGATGTGGGTATGTGTCCTGGTCGCTGCACTAGCGCCTCCTCTGGTCGGTCGGGATGCCTGTTCGGGGGGGGGGGCTGGGGGGAATAGCGTTATCCTCCCACGTGCTACGCCCCCCTGGTGAAACTCCTCACTGTCAGGGGAAAAGAAGCGGCTGGTGACTCCACATGTATGGGAGGAGGCATGTGGGGTCATTGGCCCGGTACATCCTGCTGATGGCTCTTCCAAAGTCTCCGTAAACCGCATCTGGGTCGCGGCACCGGATGTAACCCAGAAGTCTTTCGCTTTCTTCGACCCCCTGGTCTACAGGGATCTCTCCTGCATGCCCTGGTTAAGGGTGGGTGTGTCTGGTGGGGGAGAAACCGAGCCGGGTTCTCTTTCTGCGCTAGAGACTTTTCTTTCCTTGGCATCGGAACCAAGCAGCCGTCACAAGTATAGGAAGATAACCCAATACGTATCAAATTACTACATAAAGCCCAATAAAATGATTCTTTCAACATGTCTTCCCTCAACACGAGGTCAGCTGACATGCAACCCTTAATAAACATCTTAGTAAACTAATGTTTTCAATAAATTAGGTGGGTGGGCAGCTGTAGTTCTCATTTTTAATAGATGTTACAGGGCCGGTTTCACAGACAGGGCTTAAATCAAGCCAGGATCAGTCCTTAATCCTTACTAGTTAAACTAGGACATTTAAGTAGCCTCCATGAACATACTGTAACGTGCATGGATAAGAAGACACGCTGGCCCCTGGCTGGCGGGTCTGACCCTTTAGTCGAGCGGTTAGCGATGTCTCCTGCGGTGCGGGCGATACGTGTTCGCGTCCCGGCCGCGGCAGTTCCTGTGGTTGCCTTCCCCCCCGAATTCGCTACCGTATCTTAAATTTGGGGTTTAGTTAGTCGAAGACTATGGAGTCCTGGAGTAAGATAAGTAAGTCTACATGAGAGCACCTGGGTTAAACCTCATCAGGTTAAGTATGAGCACACGCTGTTCGTCTCATGGTGCTCATAAAAACCCGGAGTGGAATCGAAAACACAATTTAATGCTATGAAGTCTGAGACAGAACAATGGCAGAGGCAAAAAGAATTCGTTCAAAAAACTTTAGTGAGTATGAAAAAACGCTACTAAAACACATTTTATCAAACCATCCAGGTATTGAAAGTAAAACCCATACTACTGCTGCTGAGCAAAAGGAAAAGAAGGCTTGGGCCGCAATGTGCAGTGAATTCAATGTCTGACTTTCCGTCAGTTTGGAGGAATCCGACGACGACTTTATGGTTCAGTGTCTTTATTTCAATGGTGACGGTTACAACCATACAGTGGCTAGCTAGCTCCGCAGTAGCGACTCGTCTGAGTGCTAAACATAGCCTGACGATTATGTGGTCCCCCTGCGTCCTCATGCGTCAGATGGACCAATCAGCTTGCAGCTAACTTAACAGTCAATAGGAGTGCTTGTATCACATCAACCTCATAGCCAAACTGGCTATTATATTCTAGAGCAGTGTTTCTCAACCGGGGGTCCGCGGACCCCTAGTGGTCCGTGGTGTAATTGCAAGGGGTCCGCGAAAATAAAATATCTTTAAAAAAAAGATCCTATGATATTTATAGAAATAGGATTATTTTACTCAAATGTGACTGAGACCTTTATCCACCTAAACTATAAAGGGTAACAGGACTTTTTTCTCTAACTACATCTGTTTCACAAGTGTAATTTATTGTATTTTAATAAGAGATCTCGCTCCCGTTTGCATTGTTAAAAGTTACTGCATAAAAATGCTGTTGTTACATATATCTGAAAGTTACTGAATACATATTCTGTGTTGTTACATATATCTGAAAGTTACTGAATACATATTCTGTTTTGTTACATATATCTGAAAGTTACTGAATACATATTCTGTGTTGTTACATATATCTGAAAGTTATCGAATACATATTCTGTTTTGTTGCATATATCTGAAAGTTACTGAATACATATTCTGTGTTGTTACATATATCTGAAAGTTACTGAATACATATTCTGTTTTGTTACATATAGCTGAAAGTTACTGAATACATATTCTGTGTTGTTACATATATCTGAAAGTTACTGAATACATATTCTGTTTTGTTGCATATATCTGAAAGTTACTGAATACATATTCTGTTTTGTTCCATATATCTGAAAGTTACTGAATACATATTCTGTTTTGTTACATATATCTAAAAGTTACTGAATACATATTCTGTGTTGTTACATATATCTGAAAGTTACTGAATACATATTCTGTTTTGTTACATATATCTGAAAGTTGCTGAATACATATTCTGTGTTGTTACATATATCTGAAAGTTACTGAATACATATTCTGTTTTGTTACATATATCTGAAATGTACTGAATACATATTCTGTTTTGTTACATATAGCTGAAAGTTACTGAATACATATTCTGTTTTGTTACATATATCTGAGAGTTACTGAATACATATTCTGTTTTGTTACATATATCTGAAAGTTACTGCATAAGAATTCTGTTTTGTTAACTATATCTAAGTTACAACTGAAAGCTCTTATTTTTGCCCCAAAGAGTGAATAAATGCTATAATGCAATTTAAAATGCAGTTTCTACTGTTTCTATCAAATTGCAACCCCCCTCCCCCAAGATCAGGTGGAGGGGTCCTCAGGGTAGATCAAAAATACGCAGGGGGTCCAGGACCCCAAAAAGGTTGAGAACCACTGGACTAGAGAATATTACATCCCCCTTCTTAAGAAGTTGAAATCAAACATTAGACTCCCAACATTAGTAGCACATGTCCTATATCAAACATATGAACAATCCGGACGAAAGAAAACACATTTCATAGTAATCACTGATAGAGTCAATACTCTTAATAAAACAGGTAATATCATTCATTCAGTATTACTGTATGCATATTAAACTACGGTAAGTAATCAAACACTTAAGAGGTAATACAAATCACAAGAACATTTACAATAATTTTTTTAAAATATATTTCAACGGTGACGGTTACAACCATACAGTAGCTAGCTAGCTCCGCAGTAGTGACTCTTCTGAGTGCTAAACATAGACTGACGATTATGTGGTCCCCCTGCGTCCTCATGCGTCAGATGGACCAATCAGCTTGCAGCTAACTTAACAGCCAATAGGAGTGCTTGTATCACATTCTTATAGCCAAACGGGCTATTATATTCTAGAGAATATTACATTCAATGCAAATGAAAATGTAAACACAAGAACAGTACAGCAACTTCAGGTGAGAAATCTACATTATCATCAGTATTCCACATTTATCATATTCATATTTTTGACATTACTAATATTGAATGATATCTGCCTTTAGACTCTGTGGAAGAACATTAAACTGGCTTTAAAAAGAGAAAATGCAAAGACCAGAAGAGAGAGATTTAATACTGGTGGTGGACCACCAAAACAAGTCAAGGCTGATGAGTTGAGTGACTTGCTGTCTGGAATTATTGAACCCCAGCAACCTCTGGATGGTATACCAGACGATGACCATCTGGATAGTTCAGATGAAGAACTGAGCACAAATGGTAAATATACCAAAGAAAGTAAATTGGTTAGTAAATGTATTACACTGACTGTGTCAAGCGTTATTCTTCTTCCGTTCTATGGACCATATGAGTTCATTTGTGCTTCTAACAGTGTTGTTTTTCCAGAGGAAAGGAATCTGAGCAGTGTGGAAGAGCCTGCAGTGTCCAGTGAGTGTGGACCCTCTACATCTACTATAACATCCTTAAGAGAAGATGCTGCTGCCACCTGTCAACAGAGAACAGAAAAGATGACCACGCATGAAAAGTTAGCCAGAGAATTTCATGAGCATAAAATGAAATATCTGAAGGAAGAACATGAAAGGAAAATGAGAGTTCTACAGGTTGAACTGGATATGAAGTTGTAAGAGAGAGCTATCCAAAAAAGACACAGTAATGAGACAATTGTGATTGCCAGTCATGATGAACAATATACGTAAAAATAAATAAATGTTTTGTCATTTGCATATTCTTGAGTTTGAGTATTTTAATCACCACAAACTACATTTTAAACCAGCTTTGGTTTAGTCACTAATTTAATTTGCTGCACACCATGTACAGAAAAACATTATCCAAGCAAAAATAGGTCATAATGAATACATTTCATGTTTAAATGTGTCTCATCTAGCTGAAGTGCTGCAATGTGAAAGCAGCTCTGTATGCAAGTCCTCTTTGGTCATTCCCTGCCTCAGCCATGGGCACATCTGTTTGATCCTGGTCTTCCATTGGAGGATCAGGACAGCAATGCTGCCTCAGGTAGTTGTGGAGCACAGCTGTAGCAATTATCACCTTGCAGCATCTTCTTGGCTCAAAACGAAGTGTATTGCGTAAACACTGGAATCGATTTTTCCATACTCCAAACATACGCTCGACCAGCCCTCTAGCGCGGATATGAGCTCTGTTGTATCTTTGCTGCTCAGCTGTTGTGGGAGTTATGTATGGGGTGAATAAAAAGTTACTCTGATCATATCCACTGTCACCAAGGAGTAGTCCACTATGTTGTCCTCTCTGAAACTGAGCACACAATGAAGAGTTGAGAAAAATCCTTGAATCGTGAGTTGCACCTTTCCAACGGGCAACAATGTTAGAAAACTCTAAATTAGGAGTGCATACACCCTGAACATTGATGGAAAACCAGTTCTTGCGGTTCCTGTACTCCTCAGCATCAGGAGTTGATGGACACTTGATGGGAACATGACATCCATCTATACAGCCAATCACTCCTGGGAAGTGCCCATATTCATAGAATTCCACTTTATAGCTGGCTTGGCCAGGAGCATCAGGAAACTTGATGTAAATATTCTTCAGTTCACAAATGGCCCTACAGACTTTGTGCACTATTCTACACACAGTTGCTTCACTGGCACCACACAAATCACCAGTTTCACGATGAAACATTCCAGAAGCCAGAAATCTCAAAGTGATCAGAACTGGGAGAGAACTGGGTTAAGGCCTTCCTCTTTGAGACAGTGAGGAAAGTCTAGGATCA
This sequence comes from Lampris incognitus, assembly GCF_029633865.1. Lineage (NCBI taxonomy): Eukaryota > Metazoa > Chordata > Actinopteri > Lampriformes > Lampridae > Lampris > Lampris incognitus. The sequence goes on along the minus strand of NC_079231.1, from coordinate 24,191,273 downwards.
AGCAAACATATGATCTCCAGTGCATTTTCTTTATACATACTAAAGCGGTCTTGAAAAGTTATTTCATCAAAGTAATTTAATGGATTACTTCTATCCACAAGTACTCGTCTGGCTGGCCTCTGTATTGCATGTTGGCCTTCATTTAGATATTCCAAGTAGTCCATGCTCCCTCGCAAACTGCTAAACAGAAATTAAACCTGCCTCTTTGAAGGATTAATTTAAGCTTCAATTTAGTCGTAGATTAACTATGATCCTCCCTCTCGCTGTCGGTTTAGTTTAATCCAGAACAGGCTAAATCTAGGACTATTTTAAGATGTGTCTGTGCAAGTCACTTTGAGTTAAGACAATTCAAACAGACATTTTAGTCTGGGACTAGTCTTAAGCCTAGTCCCAGACTACAGTTTAACACAGACCGACCAGACTACAGTTTAACACATCTAACCTTGCAAGATAACGCAATACGTATGAAAGTACGGTGTCCTGCACAGGACTTTACTAATAGCTTGTTTGCAGCAGTGGCGCCCCCAGAGATGTTTCATAGGGGTGGCCAAATGGGGCCACTGAAAATCTTGGGGTGGCACACCAAAACCAAAAGCGAGTCCAAAAACTTTGAGAGTCGTGCACCGCTATAGCTAGCTAGAAACAGAAGCTGCTCAGCTGCTGCCAGAGGGAGACTGTGCTCAAGGGAGGGAGGGTGACGCAGTGACGGACGATCAGAAGCAGCTGGCTATGCATTTATTATTTTCTTTGACAGGAATTATTATGAAAAATATACATTATTGATTTAAATGAACAGCACCCTATGTAAAATATCAGATAGAAGCATATTATACATAATCAGAAGCATATTCTGCATATGCGACGCGTGGCTGGGGGGGACCAGCGGGGGGGGGGGCAGGGATAGTATCAGGGTGGCCACCCCTGGCCACCCCTTGGGGGCGCCACTGGTTTGCAGTCATGTGATTCTGCTGACACGCGAAATTCAGATGGAGGACAGGAAGTGAAAAGCAGAATGGATGAGATGGAGCTAGTTTAGCCTGGCCTGTGCTAGTTTAGACGATATTATGAGAGAAGGGTATAAACAGGAAGTAAGGCATGTTGGACATGGTCCTTATGTTGGACATGTTGGACATGGTCCTTATGTTATGAAGAGTGATTTTTTTGATGAAGTGCTCACTGCACACACGCGCGTTATCCGGCTCTGCTCTTCCCGACCGCAGGTGACGGTCCACAAGCCATTTTTTCCGATGTTTTCGGTCAATTTCTTGCATTTCTTCCCCCTCATGAACAACAACTTTTGGTGCTCAATAAAAACTCCTTGTGGTTTCTCAGTTAATGACGCCAAACATAGGCATTTCGAAGTTTGGGACAGTGCTTCCTATGTAGAAAATCACTTCCTGTTCGCCACCTGTAGTTCTTGACGTCATGTGCAAACAACCTATACATTTTGGAGCCCATACAGGAACCAAAACAAGGCAAGACCACCACCTACCAGTTAACACTGGAATACTGCCTGCCTTACAGATGCTTTGTGCACTCCATGTTTCGCAAAAAACATTCAAGGTAAGCAAATGTAGCGAATTCGGGGGACAACGCAACCACAGGAAGTGCCGCGGCCGGGACGCGAACCTGTATTGCCCGCACCGCAGGAAGCATCGCTAACCGCTAGACTAAAGGGTCAGACCCGCGAGCTAGCGGCCAGCGTGTCCTCTTATCCATGCACGTTACACAATATTGTCCCATGTGTAGCGAATTCAGGGGGCAGCCGGGACGCGAACCCGAGGCGACTACATTAACCAGTCGACTAAAAGGTCCGACCCGTTAGCCAAGAGCTAGGGAATCTAGTCATCCGTGGTCGTTGCACTACCTACCTCCTTCGAGAAGCGCGCCCCCGCGCTTCAGCATGCCAGTTCCCTCACACCTCTGGGCGCACGCGCCTCCGATGGCCTCACGGTCTCACCATCCCACTTCTGACACCAATGTAGCGAATTCAGGAGGCAGCCGGGACGCGAACCCAGGTTGCCCGCACTACCAGCGACTGCGCTAACCAGTCGACTAAAGGGCCTGACCAGTTAGCCAAGGGCTAGCGAGTCTAGTCATCCGTGGTCATTACACATGCCTTTAGGGGGGGACAAAATCACAGTTGGGAATGCCTGCAGCAGGCTGGGTATATCCGTCAACACCACCTAGACCAGTGTTTCTCAACCGGGGGTCCGCCGACCCCTAGTGGTCCGTGGTGAAATTGCAAGGGGTCCGTGAAAATAAAATATCTTTAAAAAAAGATCCTATGACATTTATAGAAATAGGATTATTTTACTCAAATGTGACTGAGACCTTTATCTACCTAAACTGTAAAGGGTAACAGGACTTTTTCTCTAATTACATCTGTTTCACAAGTGTAATTTATTGTATTTTAATAAGAGATCTCGCTCCCGTTTGCATTGTTAAAAGTTACTGCATACATATTCTGTTTTGTTACATATATCTGAAAGTTACTGAATACATATTCTGTTTTGTTACATATATCTGAAAGTTACTGAATACATATTCTGTTTTGTTACATATATCTGAAAGTTACTGAATACATATTCTGTTTTGTTACATATATCTGAAAGTTACTGAATACATATTCTGTTTTGTTACATATATCTGAAAGTTACTGAATACATATTCTGTTTTGTTACATATATCTGAAAGTTACTGAACACATATTCTGTTTTGTTACATATATCTGGAAGTTACTGAATACATATTCTGTGTTGTTACATATATCTGAAAGTTACTGAATACATATTCTGTTTTGTTACATATATCTGAAAGTTACTGAACACATATTCTGTTTTGTTACATATATCTGGAAGTTACTGAATACATATTCTGTCCTTTTACATATATCTGGAAGTTACTGAATACATATTCTGTGTTGTTACATATATCTGGAAGTTACTGAATACATATTCTGTGTTGTTACATATACCTAAAAGTTACTGCATAAGAATTCTGTTTTGTTACATATATCTGAAAGTTACTGAATACATATTCTGTTTTGTTACATATATCTGAAAGTTACTGAATACATATTCTGTTCTGTTACATATATCTGAAAGTTACTGAATACATATTCTGTTTTGTTACATATATCTGAAAGTTACTGAATACATATTCTGTTTTGTTACATATATCTGAAAGTTACTGAATACATATTCTGTTCTGTTACATATATCTGAAAGTTACTGAATACATATTCTGCTCTGTTACATATATCTGAAAGTTACTGAATACATATTCTGTGTTGTTACATATATCTGAAAGTTACTGAATACATATTCTGTTCTGTTACATATATCTGAAAGTTACTGAATATATATTCTGTTTTGTTACATCTATCTGAAAGTTACTGAATACATTTTCTGTTTTGTTACATATATCTGAAAGTTACTGAATACATATTCTGTCTTGTTACATATATCTGAAAGTTACTGAATACATATTCTGTCTTGTTACATATATCTGAAAGTTACTGAATACATATTCTGTTCTGTTACATATATCTGAAAGTTACTGAATACATATTCTGTTCTGTTACATATATCTGAAAGTTACTGAATACATATTCTGTTTTGTTACATCTATCTGAAAGTTACTGAATACATTTTCTGTTTTGTTACATATATCTGAAAGTTACTGAATACATATTCTGTCGTTACATATATCTGAAAGTTACTGAATACATGTTCTGTTTTGTTACATATATCTGGAAGTTACTGAATACATATTCTGTTTTGTTACATATATCTGAAAGTTACTGAATACATATTCTGTGTTGTTACATATATCTGAAAGTTACTGAATACATATTCTGTTTTGTTACATATATCTGAAAGTTACTGAATACATATTCTGTTTTGTTACATATATCTGAAAGTTACTGAGTACATATTCTGTTTTGTTACATATATCTGAAAGTTACTGAATACATATTCTGTGTTGTTACATATATCTGAAAGTTACTGAATACATATTCTGTTTTGTTACATATATCTGAAAGTTACTGAATACATATTCTGTTTTGTTACATATATCTGAAAGTTACTGCATAAGAATTCTGTTTTGTTACATATATCTGAAAGTTACTGCATAAGAATTCTGTTTTGTTAACTATATCTAAGTTACAACTGAAAGCTCTTATTTTTGCCCCAAAGAGTGAATAAATGCTATAATGCAATTTAAAATGCAGTTTCTACTGTTTCTACAAATTGCAACCCCCCTCCCCCAAGATCAGGTGGAGGGGTCCTCAGGGTAGATCAAAAATACGCAGGGGGTTCAGGACCCCAAAAGGTGGAGAACCACTGACCTAGACTGAGGTATTATGCCAATGGAGGTCCAGCCCCCACCCACTACGCCTGCCTTTACTATAGAACACCAGCTACTCGCAGTTGCTCCATCTTTCAAATACCTGGGCAGCATCCTTTCTGAGGGCTGCAACACTGATCGCGGAACTCACAATAGAATCAAACAAGCCTCTGCAGCCTTCGGTAAACTCCGACATAAACAAACACCTCCACCTGCACACCCAAATTGCCATTTACAAAGCCGTCTGCATAACAGCTCTCCTATACAGCTGTGAAGCCTGGGTGACATACAGCGGTTCCACATAGGGTGTCTGCAGCGAATCGTGGGGATCACGTGGCGTGACCGTGTTCCTCATGCTGAGATTCTTGCTAGAACAAACTGCAAGAGCATAGAAGCCACGGTCACTGAACACCAGCTGTGCTGGCTTTAGCATGTTATCAGGATGCCTCAAGAACGCCTGCCAAGTCAAGTCCTGTATGGACCGCTTCATCTGGGCTGCTGGTCTGCAGGTGGTCTGCAGTGTTGTATCGACCCCTTGAGACTGCAGCAAGCTGCCATCAACCGTTCCAACTGGCAGAAGATCTGCCACAGAGGTCTAGAACAGCTGGAAATGGACAGGAATGTGAAAAAACAACAGAAAAGACTGAGGAGACACACAACCATGCCTGGCCCCACAAACTCAGACCTCACATGCTCAATGTGCAATAAAAACTGTGGCTCAAGAACTGGACTCTATAGTCATCAAAGAACACACCGTTAACGATCCCAGACAGCATCTGGATGTGGGCCACTTCAGGCAGTGATGCGGCTCCGATGGTCTTCTTCTGGCCCTGACAAAATGGATGTGAGCCTGAAGTGGCCCACATGTATAATAGCAAATATGGCCCAAATATGCCAAATCCCACGTGGGCCTGTTCTGGCAAAGATGCGTTGCTCTGGGCAACATGTGATCTGGATGTGACCCTGAAGCACCCCGTGTGGTAAATGGTGAACATGGTCCAAATATCACTAAACAAATATGGCACACCTCTGGCAAATATGTGGCATTGCTATGGCTTGGTTCTGGCCCAGATCTGGCAAACAGGCGCGGACCGCCCAAGTGCCATCATTCCACGCGGTATGTGGGCCGGATGATGTGTCGGGTGCGGGACGGGTCCGGGCCACAGCAGTTCTGCTATCTGGGATGTCGTCATTGGACTCGATGGACTGCCAGCAAGCAAGCAAACTGTTGAGCTGCATCAACGCTTCTCATTTGACACGCGCCAGATGCCGACCGGTGCTTTTCACGCGCACTACAACTTTGTGCAGTTTACATGGCTGCGGTTTGCATGGCTGCGGTTTGCGTGGCTGCAGTTTGCGTGGCTGCGGTTTGCGTGGCTGCGGTTTGCGTGGCTGCGGTTTGCGTGGCTGCGGTTTGCATGGCTGCGGTTTGCATGGCTGCAGTTTGCATGGCTGCAGTTTACATGGCTGCAGTTTGCATGGCTGCGGTTTGCATGGCTGCGGTTTGCGTGGCTGCGGTTTGCATGGCTGCAGTTTGCATGGCTGCAGTTTGCATGGCTGCAGTTTGCGTGGCTGCAGTTTGCATGGCTGCAGTTTACATGGCTGCTTTCATTCGCAGCGGCTGCTGCTGCTGGGAACTCGGTGGGCAACGTGTTTGCATGGTCGACTTCCTTTAACCATCGCGTGCGCACCTGCTATGCAGCCTTGTGTGTCTCGCTGTGATTTTTTTTCGAGTGATGGTAATTCTCAAAATCAGTGTGGGTGGGTGGGTGGGTGGGTGAGGGTGCGTGTGTTCCGCGGGGGGGGGGGCGGAGTTACATTTTTAAAAGCCGTTAAAAGCCTCAGAGCATTTCCTCTATCCAGCCAATTTTTCACCTCCGTAACAGAGAAACCACATTAAGCCACATCCATGCAAGGATCCATGTGGTTTCGGGTGACAGGGACAACTGGCCAGGTCGCGCCTCCCCCGGAGAACTGGAACAGAGGAGGTTTTTCAGGTTATCCCTGCCCATCTGTCTCCAAACGAGACGTTGAGCGGAGCTGAGGAGAGACGCGGGCGGTACCGGCGCTGCATCAGTCTGCAGGACCACAAAGCGTCTCCGCGTCCTCCTCCTCCTCCTCCTCCTCCTCCTCCTCCTCGGTCCTGCGTCCGTCCCGTGCTGTGCAGTTGGCGTGCTCTTCTCAAACGTTGCCAAAGTAAACGCCGACAGGGTTGAAATACCACTCACTTCCGCGAGAAGAAGGGGGACGAGAGGCGATACCGAGGCCGGGCCCGGGTAAACCACGGCGCGACCCGAGGAGCGGGGGGATCTGGATTTAGAAACTAAAACAGATCAAGAGAGGAGCGGATTCTCCGACACCGCGGTCCTAACCGCTCAGGTCATCGCCGGTGCTGGGGGTGGGGGTGGGGGTGGGGTCGGGGGGATGAGTGGACGCGACACGCACGCTCCTACTGCCTTCGGTCCTCCGGTGGTGGAGCGACCCGGGCTGGACGATGTGGCCGAGGAGGAGGACGTGTTCCCCACTGAAGAGCGCTCCCGGTGCCCGCGGGGCAAGCCGGTAAGACCCCCCCCCCCCTCTCTCTCTTTCTGTCACTCTCTCTCGCGCGCTCTCTCTCTCGTGCGCTCTCTCTCGCGCGCTCTCTCTCCTCGAGCCTGCTGTCTATCATCTACCGTCTTCCATATCTGCATCTATTTTCTAGATGTGCTGGTGTCGATTCACCCTCAGAGGAGGAGTTGTGTGACTCCTCAGGGTCCATTATGCATCTTCCCGAATACTTGTTATCTCGGAAAGTTGACTCAGCTCCGTTTCATCATCATCTGAGTGACCTCTTCAGGCTCAACTGCCTGCAGGTACCCCCACCCTTATAAACGACTGCAGCTACCCCCACCCTTATAAACGACTGCAGGTACCCCCACCCTTATAAACGACTGCAGGTACCCCCACCCTTATAAACGACTGCAGGTACCTCCACCCTTATAAACGACTGCAGCTACCCCCACCCTTATAAACGACTGCAGGTACCCCCACCCTTATAAACGACTGCAACTACCCCCACCCTTATAAACGACTGCAGCTACCCCCACCCTTATAAACGACTGCAGGTACCCCCACCCTTATAAACGACTGCAGCTACCCCCACCCTTATAAACGACTGCAGGTACCCCCACCCTTATAAACGACTGCAGCTACCCCCACCCTTATAAACGACTGCAGGTACCCCCACCCTTATAAACGACTGCAGGTACCCCCACCCTTATAAACGACTGCAGCTACCCCCACCCTTATAAACGACTGCAGGTACCCCCACCCTTTTAAACAATACAGTGGCATAACGACCGAAACCAACCATCCGTTTCATATGCAAATGGCCGTGGCCAGGAACCAGAGTTACCATGTGGACTACTGACAGAGGACTGGGGAATATTTACAATCACAGCATTGTAAGATGGCCACAGAGGTACTCTTAGCCCCGCCCCCTCCCGCCTTCCCCCGGTTCAGGGATTTCCCCCCCCCCTTTCTTCTCCCCAATTGTATCCTGTCAATTACCCCACTCTTCCGAGCCGTCCCGGTCTCTGCTCCGCCCCCTCTGCCGATCCGGGGAGGGCTGCAGACTACCACACGCCTCCTCCCATACATGTGGAGTCACCAGCCGCTTCTTTTCACCTGACAGTGAGGAGTTTCACCAGGGGGACGTAGCGCGTGGGAGGATCAACGCTATTCACCCCTCCCCCCGCCCCCCGAACAGGCGCCCCAACCCACCAGAGGAGGCGCTAGTGAAGCGACCAGGACACATACCCACATCCAGCTTCCCATCCGCAGAACACGACCAGTTGTGTCTGTAGGGACGCCCGACCAAGCCGGAGGTAACACGGGGATTCGAACCGGTGATAGGCAACGGAATAGACCCCCACGCCACCTGGATGCCATGAAATGTAAAGTAAACCCAGGTGTCGTCCACAAATCTGAACCAGTGACTAGGTGGGGTCCCTGGATAGGTCATCAGAGCCTCTTTTCCACTTCCTCCATGTACAAGTTGGACACTACAGGTGAGACTGGGGAACCCGTAGCACACCCATGCCTCTGCCCATAGTACTGCCCCCTGCAGGTGAAGTACGTGGACTGAAGACACAGCTTCAGGAGCGGACACACAGGGTGGGTCTTTTTGCTAAGGATGGGGTCGTCCTGTAATTTCATACGGACTACCTCCACCTCTTCACCAACAGGCATGCACGTGAAGAGAGACGTGACGTCACAAGAGACCGTTGATTCATCCTCCAGGATGATGTCCCTCACCTTGTCCACAGCACCCATGGTCTTCTGAATGTGATGTCCATCACTGCCTACCAACGGGTTAAGAACAGATGCCAGAAACGTAGAGAGGTTATAGGTCACTGAGTTAATCATACTACCAATAGGCCGCACTGGCACATCCTCTTTATGTAGTTTACGTAGGTTCCGCTCCCCCTGGGTGTAATCTGTGGTACAGAATCCTGTCCTGTTCTAACTGCTTCAGACAAACAGCATCTGTCACCATCTTACAACGCTGTGACTGCAGCCCCCCCCCCGGACCCTCTGGGAATAGCACGCATGGCCTTTGTAACGCTGGTTAATGGTTAATCGGGGGACACCCGCAGCCAGTCGAGACTGAAGAGGTCACCTGGAGGAGCGAGGAAGCGTTTCTCTCAGTAAACGTTGTGTCCACATGAACTGATCCAACTTTCTGCGATACTGCGTACAGGGGCGGAAATCTGCTATCAGCTCTGGAGGGGACCGTCAAACCACTGTGATGTGAAGGGTGGGGGGGGGTCGCCATCTCTTGAAACTTAAATATGCACTATTAAGTGTCTATAATCAGCACAGGTGCTACCGCTGTGTATTATTAATATTATTGAAATTACATAGTTATGTTTATAGTGATATATTGGGGGTATATATCATATTTTTCCCAGGGGGGGGGTCGTGTCCCCCCCCGGGATTTCCGCCTATGACTGAGTATATATTCCATGTGCAGCATTGAATGCTCAATATGACTCAGCAGACACGAGTATACATGTAATATATTGTCATTACAATACGTTGAGCATATATTACATGTACAATACCGAATAATCAATAAAGGACAGCGTTCATGAATATATATATACTGTAGCGAATTCGGGGGACAACGCAACCACAGACCCTGCCGCGGCCGGGGAGCGAACCCGTATCGCCCGCACCGCAGGAGGCATCGCTAACCGCTCGACTAAAGGGTCAGACCCGTTAGCCAGCCGGCTAGCGACTCTACTCATTCATGCTGGTTACACTACCCCGCCCCCCTCGGGATGCGCGTCCTCGCGCTTCAGCATACCGGCTCTCTAACGTCCGTGGGCGCACGCGCTTCCGATGGCGGCACCGTCTCACCATCCCACTTCTGACGCCAGAGCAGCGAATTCAGGGGGCAGCCGGGAACCGCCGCCGCAGCCGGGACGCGAACCCGGCCAGTATATATATATATACTATATATAACATGTATATTCCCTTGATGGAGGCATGGAGCTATAGAGATGTATCACAAATATGTTGTCCAGGGTGTCTCCCCGCCTGCCGCCCAGTGACCGCTGGGATCGGCTCCAGCATCCCCGCGACCCTGACAGCGGGATAAGCGGGTTGGATGATGGATGGATGTGGATTGTGAATGTATTTATTTTTCCCGGTTAGTAGAAATGTTCTTCGTGTACTGTTTTATGTACTTCTGGGAGTTCTTGCTGAGAAATGTCTGTTTATTGGACAATGAAAACGATATGGGACATGTCTCAGTCCCTCAGCAGCTACAGATGCAGCGCTGATGCCCAGCAGCTCATCAGGAACCATGGCGGCCCACAGCTGCTTGTACCTGGCACTTCCCAGATGTTAGTCTCTGGACCTGTGGAAGCGTCCATCCATCCATTACCTGAGCCGCTTATCCTGCTCCCCGGGTCGCGGGGATGTTGCAGCCTATAGACCCTTTTACGGTTGGTAAACGGTGATCACGTGATTTAGTATGCGCGCGCATTTTGGCAGCAAACAATGGCGGAAGTACGGTCGTACCTACTAAGCGTGACGCCAGGCCATCACAGGCATGCGGAAGTGTTAACGATAATGAACATTACCGCCTACTTTTTAAAAACGGAAGCTAGAAGTACAAATCTTAGTACTAAATTTTACTTTTCTTTGTTTTTTAAGAATGAATTGTGGGCGTCCGGGTAGTGTAAGGTCTATTCCGTTGCCTACCAACACGGGGCTCACCGGTTTGAATCCCCGTGTTATTCCCGGCTTGGCCGTGTCTGCGGGTGGGAAGCCGGGTGTGGGTATGTGTCCTGGTCGCTGCACTAGCGCCTCCTCTGGTCGTTGGGGCGCCTTTTCGGGGGGAGCTGGGGGGGGGATAGCGTGATCCTCCCACGCGCTACGTCCCCCCTGGTGAAACTCCTCACTGTCAGGTGAAAAGAAGCGGCTGGTGACTCCACATGTATGGGAGGAGGCATGTGGTAGTCTTCAGCCCTCCCCGGATCAGCAGAGGGAATGGAGCAGCGACCGGCACGGCTCGGAAGAGTGGGGTAACTGGCCAAGTACAACTGAAGAATGAATTGTTTTTATTGGCTGTTGTAGGTCCGAGGAGACCTGGAGGGCGGGATGCTGTTCTCATCCCAGATGGAAGCAGAGTTCGCCTACCTGAACATCAGGAAACAGGTGTCATACAGGTAAACAGCAGTTTTACTTTTGGCTGAAATGAAAGCAGCCGTGTTGTAACGTTGATGGAGGCAGCCTGCTCCAGCCGTCTCACCTGGTCCCTGCAGGATCTGCCACTTCTGCTTTTGCTTCGGTTCTCTGGTTGTGCAACATGCTTGAGCTTCTTTTGGCTGAAAATCACTTCCTACTGCCGTCTCACCTGGTTACTGCAGGATCTGCCACTTCTGCTTTTGCTTCTGTTCTCTGGCTGTGCATCATACTTGAGCTTCTTTTGGCTGAAAATTACTTCCTACTTCCTGTTATCAATGTTTGCATGCCCGTGTGTGGGTGCATGTGCAGGACCAAGAACTGAACAGTGGAACTCAGTAAATACCTTGGTTTTAGGATACTGGATGATAATATTTAAGTCCAGTTGTGGTTGATTTCTAGCCGCTGATGTCGTTTTGGACAAAAACGTCTGCTACATGAATAAATGTGAATGTCACCCTTCGGATTTACCATATCTGACTCCTATGAGACCAAACCCTGACGCAACTGAACTTCCTCTTTTTACTCATTAGTTTCTGTCCCCACAGGTGATGAAAGAGATGTGGTTCTTTTCAGTTTGTGCATGCTTCCCCTTGGTCACGTTAAATGGAGACACTGTGGAGTTAGAAAACAACGAGACAGGAGACGTGAGAGTACACGTAGTCGAGGTAGTTTACTAGCTCCAACTTTGCATGTCATACATTCGACAACGACACTGAACTGTGTACCGGAAGCGGACGTGCATTATCTGACCCCTCGCCTCTTCCCTTAAAGGTACACCGTCCTCTCAGGTGAATGTCTCTAGTTATATAGATGTGGGTCACCACAACACATCACTTTCCATGGCCGACCCATGCAGGCCATGATGCTTAGTTGTACATGACCCCGACTAATCGGTTAGATTTCTGCTACTCTCTGTGTTCGGGTATCAGTAAAAAGTCCCTCGAGTGTCTACAGCTAGTGCAAACGTGCAGCTGCCAGGGTTCGAACAGGTGCCACATGCAGACATCACGTCGCTGTTATTCTTGCATCCCTTCATTGGCTACCAATCCAGTTTAGAATTGATTTAAACATTTTACGGTTCACTTTTAAAGCATAGTGCGGCATGGTGGCGCAGCGCGGTCGCCTCGCAGCAAGAAGGTCCAGGGTTCGAGCTCCGGGGTAATCCAGCCTTGGTGTCCTTTGTGTGGAGTTTGCATGTTCTCCCCGTGTCTGGGTGTGTTTCCTCCGGGTGCTCCCGTTTCCTCCCACAGTTCAAAGACATGTAGGTCAGCTGAATTGGCCGTACTGAATTGTCTGTGTGTGTGTGGATGGGCCTCTAGCTACAAGTCTTATGTTTTAACTTCTGTGAGGCAAACAGCAGAGGAGCTCCTGGGTCAGGGGCTCGCCCCTCCAGCTCCTCGGAGCGCTGGGTTAGAACATCTGTCCTTTGCTGTCAAAGCCTACAGCTTGTGGAACATCTTGCCTGAGGAAATCAGACTTATAAACGTTGCACCAACTTGTAAATCATTGCTAAAAAGTCATTTTTTTAGAAGCTAGCTAGCAGTGGCTTTTATGACTAGCTAACACTAGCCAGGAGCGAGTTACTCTTTTATTACTATTTCATTCATGATAGTGTAACGTGCACGGATAAGTAGGCTCGCTAGCCCTTGGCTAACGGGTGGGAGCCTTTAGTCGACTGGTTAATGTAGTCACGGGAGACCCGGGTTTGCGTCCTTGCTGCGGCAATTCCTGGTTGCCCCCTGAATTCACTACATTAGTATACTCTAGCTCAGGGGTGGGCAATCTTATCCAAAAAGGGCCGGTGTGGGTGAAGGTTGTTGTTCCAACCAAGCAGTTACACACCTGATCCCACCAATCAGCCAGTAGAGTCTTTGCTGAGGAACTTGATCAGGAGACACAGGTGTGGAACAAAAACCTTCACCCACACGGACCCTTTCTGGATAAGATTGCCTACCCCTGAACTAGTTAACCAAATGACTTCCACTTTTTTTATGGCATCAACTTACTTTACTCAAGCCGTTCTATCTTTTTATTTTCTATTATTTTCACACATAATACTGTGCTCCAAATTTGCTCCTGGTAGGCATGCAAAAAGCAGCCCAGCAAAACAGGAAGTACACAGCAGGCCTGAGGCTAATTCAGCTTCATTCTCACCTTTGCAGTGCTTTTTCAGGATTCTGCGGTCAGTCCTACCAAATCCCAGTTGTATGGGCTACTGGGCTTTGTAAGGCTAACAGAACCAGAGCCACCCTGTGGCTTGGTTGGGCAGATGAGTGGGCCATGTGCCATTGTACCTGAATGGTTCTCTCTATGGTAGTGGTAGTATTGGCAGGATGTAGGACAGACATCCCCGTTACTGTGACAGGTCTGGACCCGCTGTGCCGTCTGTGTTCAGACGGATTTAACAGTGGGCCTGATTAGTTCCACAAAAGGTGGTGTCT
>NC_079231.1:24137741-24175241 GCF_029633865.1 Lampris incognitus | reverse complement strand
CCGTAACACTGTCCATACTGCAGAAACATGACGTGACGTAACACTGTCCGTACTGCAGAAACATGACGTGACGTAACACTGTCCGTACTGCAGAAACATGACGTGACGTAACACTGTCTGTACTGCAGAAACATGACATGCCGTAACACTGTCTGTACTGCAGAAACATGACATGACGTAACACTGTCTGTACTGCAGAAACATGACGTGACGTAACACTGTCCATATTGCAGAAACATGACGTGACGTAACACTGTCCGTACTGCAGAAACATGACGTGACGTAACACTGTCTGTACTGCAGAAACATGACGTGTCGTAACACTGTCCGTACTACAGAAACATGACATGCCGTAACACTGTCCATATTGCAGAAACATGACATGACGTAACACTGTCTGTACTGCAGAAACATGATGTGACGTAACACTGTCTGTACTGCAGAAACATGACATGACGTAACACTGTCTGTACTGCAGAAACATGACATGCCGTAACACTGTCCGTACTGCAGAAACATGACATGACGTAACACTGTCCATACAGCAGAAACATGACATGATGTAACACTGTCTGTACTGCAGAAACATGACATGCCGTAACACTGTCTGTACTGCAGAAACATGACATGCCGTAACACTGTCCATACTGCAGAAACATGACATGACGTAACACTGTCCATATTGCAGAAACATGACATGACGTAACACTGTCTGTACTGCAGAAACATGACATGCCGTAACACTGTCCGTACTGCAGAAACATGACATGACGTAACACTGTCTGTACTGCAGAAACATGACATGCCGTAACACTGTCCATATTGCAGAAACATGACATGCCGTAACACTGTCTGTACTGCAGAAACATGACATGCCGTAACACTGTCTGTACTGCAGAAACATGACATGCCGTAACACTGTCTGTACTGCAGAAACATGACATGCCGTAACACTGTCCATATTGCAGAAACATGACATGACGTCACACTGTCTGTACTGCAGAAACATGACATGCCGTAACACTGTCTGTACTGCAGAAACATGACATGCCGTAACACTGTCTGTACTGCAGAAACATGACATGCCGTAACACTGTCCGTACTGCAGAAACATGACATGCCGTAACACTGTCCGTACTGCAGAAACATGACATGACGTAACACTGTCCGTACTGCAGAAACATGACATGACGTAACACTGTCCATACTGCAGAAACATGACATGCCGTAACACTGTCCATACTGCAGAAACATGACGTGACGTAACACTGTCCGTACTGCAGAAACATGACGTGACGTAACACTGTCCGTACTGCAGAAACATGACATGCCGTAACACTGTCCATACTGCAGAAACATGACATGCCGTAACACTGTCCGTACTGCAGAAACATGACATGCCGTAACACTGTCTGTACTGCAGAAACATGACATGACGTAACACTGTCCGTACTGCAGAAACATGACATAACACTGTCCGTACTGCAAAAACATGACATGACGTAACACTGTCCGTACTGCAGAAACATGACGTGACGTAACACTGTCCGTACTGCAGAAACATGACGTGACGTAACACTGTCTGTACTGCAGAAACATGACATGATGTAACACTGTCCATACTGCTGAAACATGACATGCCGTAACACAGTCTGTACTGCAGAAACATGACATGCCGTAACACTGTCCACATTGCAGAAACATGACATGACGTAACACTGTCTGTACTGCAGAAACATGACGTGACGTAACACTGTCCGTACTGCAGAAACATGACATGCCGTAACACTGTCTGTACTGCAGAAACATGATGTGACGTAACACTGTCTGTACTGCAGAAACATGACATGCCGTAACACTGTCTGTACTGCAGAAACATGACATGACGTAACACTGTCCATACTGCAGAAACATGACATGCCGTAACACTGTCTGTACTGCAGAAACATGACGTGACGTAACACTGTCTGTACTGCAGAAACATGACATGCCGTAACACTGTCCATACTGCAGAAACATGACATGCCGTAACACTGTCCATACTGCAGAAACATGACATGACGTCACACTGTCCATACTGCAGAAACATGACATGACGTAACACTGTCCGTACTGCAGAAACATGACATGCCGTAACACTGTCTGTACTGCAGAAACATGACATGCCGTAACACTGTCCATATTGCAGAAACATGACATGCCGTCACACTGTCCGTACTGCAGAAACATGACATGCCGTAACACTGTCTGTACTGCAGAAACATGACATGATGTAACACTGTCCATACTGCAGAAACATGACATGACGTCACACTGTCCATACTGCAGAAACATGACATGACGTAACACTGTCCGTACTGCAGAAACATGACATGCCGTCACACTGTCTGTACTGCAGAAACATGACATGATGTAACACTGTCTGTACTGCAGAAACATGACATGCCGTAACACTGTCTGTACTGCAGAAACATGACATGACGTAACACTGTCCATACTGCAGAAACATGACATGCCGTAACACTGTCTGTACTGCAGAAACCTGATGTGATGTAACACTGTCCGTACTGCAGAAACATGACATGCCGTAACACTGTCTGTACTGCAGAAACATGATGTGATGTAACACTGTCTGTACTGCAGAAACATGACATGCCGTAACACTGTCCGTACTGCAGAAACATGACATGCCGTAACACTGTCTGTACTGCAGAAACATGATGTGATGTAACACTGTCTGTACTGCAGAAACATGACATGCCGTAACACTGTCTGTACTGCAGAAACATGACATGACGTCACACTGTCCGTACTGCAGAAACATGACATGACGTAACACTGTCCGTACTGCAGAAACATGACATGACGTCACACTGTCCATACTGCAGAAACATGACATGACGTAACACTGTCCGTACTGCAGAAACATGACATGACGTCACACTGTCCATACTGCAGAAACATGACATGCCGTAACACTGTCTGTACTGCAGAAACATGACATGATGTAACACTGTCCATACTGCAGAAACATGACATGACGTCACACTGTCCATACTGCAGAAACATGACATGACGTAACACTGTCCGTACTGCAGAAACATGACATGCCGTCACACTGTCTGTACTGCAGAAACATGACATGCCGTCACACTGTCTGTAGTGCAGAAACATGACGTGACATAACACTGTCCGTACTGCAGAAACATGACATGCCGTAACACTGTCCATACTGCAGAAACATGACGTGACGTAACACTGTCCGTACTGCAGAAACATGACATGACGTCACACTGTCCGTACTGCAGGGACATGACATGACGTAACACTGTCCGTACTGCAGAAACATGACATGACGTCACACTGTCCGTACTGCAGGGACATGACATGACGTAACACTGTCTGTACTGCAGAAACACGACGTGACGTAACACTGTCCGTACTGCAGAAACATGACATGACGTCACACTGTCTGTACTGCAGAAACATGACGTGACGTAACACTGTCCATATTGCAGAAACATGACATGACGTAACACTGTCCGTACTGCAGAAACATGACATGACGTAACACTGTCCGTACTGCAGAAACATGACATGACGTAACACTGTCCGTACTGCAGAAACATGACGTGACGTAACACTGTCCGTACTGTAGAAACATGACATGACGTCACAATGTCCATACTGCAGAAACATGACATTACGTAACACTGTCCATACTGCAGGGACATGACATGCCGTAACACTGCCCGTACTGCAGGGACATGACATGACGTAACACTGTCCATACTGCAGAAACATGACATTACGTAACACTGTCCCTACTGCAGAAACATGACATGACGTAACACTGCCCATACTGCAGGGACATGACATGACGTAACACTGTCCATACTGTAGAAACATGGCATGCCGTCACACTGTCCCTATTGCAGAAACATGACATGCCTGTTACACTGCCCGTACTGCAGGGACATGACATGACGTAACACTGTCCATACTGCAGGGACATGACATGACGTAACACTGTCCATACTGCAGGGACATGACATGACGTAACACTGTCCATACTGCAGAAACATGACATGACGTAACACTGTCCGTACTGTAGGGACATGACATGATGTAACACTGTCCATACTGCAGAAACATGACATGCCGTAACACTGTCCGTACTGTAGGTAAATGACATGACGTAACACTGTCCATACTGCAGGGACATGACATGACGTAACACTGTCCATACTGCAGAAACATGACATGCCGTAACACTGCCCGTACTGTAGGGACATGACATGACGTAACACTGTCCATACTGCAGAAACATGACATGCCGTAACACTGTCCGTACTGTAGGGACATGACATTACGTAACACTGTCCATACTGCAGAAACATGACATGACGTAACACTGTCCATACTGCAGAAACATGACATGCCGTAACACTGTCCGTACTGTAGGGACATGACATGCCGTAACACTGTCCATACTGTAGGGACATGACATGCCGTAACACTGTCTGTACTGTAGGGACATGACATGCCGTAACACTGTCCGTACTGTAGGGACATGACATGCCGTAACACTGTCCATACTGTAGGGACATGACATGCCGTAACACTGTCCATACTGTAGGGACATGACATGCCGTAACACTGTCCATACTGCAAAAACATGACATGCCGTAACACTGTCCGTACTGTAGGGACATGACATTACGTAACACTGTCCATACTGCAGAAACATGACATGCCGTAACACTGTCCGTACTGTAGGGACATGACAGGACGTAACACTGCCCGTACTGCAGGGACATGACATGACGTAACACTGTCCATACTGCAGAAACATGACATGCCGTAACACTGTCCGTACTGTAGGGACATGACATGACGTAACACTGCCCGTACTGTAGGGACATGACATGACGTAACACTGTCCATACTGCAGAGACATGACATGCCGTAACACTGTCCGTACTGTAGGGAAATGACATTACGTAACACTGTCCATACTGCAGAAACATGACATGACGTAACACTGTCCATACTGTAGGGACATGACATGCCGTAACACTGTCCATACTGTAGTGACATGACAGGACGTAACACTGTCCGTACTGTAGGGACATGACATGCCGTAACACTGTCCATACTGTAGTGACATGACAGGACGTAACACTGCCCGTACTGTAGGGACATGACATTGCGTAACACTGTCCATACTGCAGAAACATGACATGACGTAACACTGTCCGTACTGTAGGGACATGACAGGACGTAACACTGTCCGTACTGTAGGGACATGACATGCCGTAACACTGTCCGTACTGTAGTGACATGACAGGACGTAACACTGCCCGTACTGTAGGGACATGACAGGACGTAACACTGTCCATACTGTAGGGACATGACATGCCGTAACACTGTCCGTACTGTAGGGACATGACATGACGTAACACTGCCCGTACTGTAGGGACATGACAGGACGTAACACTGTCCATACTGTAGGGACATGACAGGACGTAACACTGTCTGTACTGCAGAAACATGACAGGACGTAACACTGTCTGTACTGCAGAAACATGACAGGACGTAACACTGTCCATACTGCAGAAACATGACATGACGTAACACTGTCCATACTGCAGGGACATGACATGCCGTAACACTGTCCATACTGTAGGGACATGACATGCCGTAACACTGTCCGTACTGCAGTGACATGACAGGACGTAACACTGCCCGTACTGTAGGGACATGACATTGCGTAACACTGTCCATACTGCAGAAACATGACATGACGTAACACTGTCCGTACTGTAGGGACATGACATGCCGTAACACTGTCCATACTGTAGTGACATGACAGGACGTAACACTGTCCGTACTGTAGGGACATGACATGCCGTAACACTGTCC
The DNA here is from genome assembly GCF_029633865.1 of Lampris incognitus. Lineage (NCBI taxonomy): Eukaryota > Metazoa > Chordata > Actinopteri > Lampriformes > Lampridae > Lampris > Lampris incognitus. The sequence goes on along the minus strand of NC_079231.1, from coordinate 24,169,316 downwards.
ATACTGTAGTGACATGACAGGACGTAACACTGCCCGTACTGTAGGGACATGACATTGCGTAACACTGTCCATACTGCAGAAACATGACATGACGTAACACTGTCCGTACTGTAGGGACATGACATGCCGTAACACTGTCCGTACTGTAGTGACATGACAGGACGTAACACTGTCCGTACTGTAGGGACATGACATGCCGTAACACTGTCCGTACTGTAGTGACATGACAGGACGTAACACTGCCCGTACTGTAGGGACATGACATGACGTAACACTGTCTGTACTGTAGGGACATGACATGACGTAACACTGTCCGTACTGTAGTGACATGACAGGACGTAACACTGTCCGTACTGTAGGGACATGACAGGACGTAACACTGTCTGTACTGCAGAAACATGACATGACGTAACACTGTCCGTACTGCAGGGACATGACAGGACGTAACACTGTCCGTACTGTAGGGACATGACATGACGTAACACTGTCCGTACCGTAGGGACATGACAGGACGTAACACTGTCCATACTGCAGAAACATGACATGCCATAACACTGTCCGTACTGTAGGGACATGACAGGACGTAACACTGTCCGTACCGTAGGGACATGACAGGACGTAACACTGTCCATACTGCAGAAACATGACATGCCATAACACTGTCCGTACTGTAGGGACATGACAGGACGTAACACTGCCCGTACTGTAGGGACATGACAGGACGTAACACTGTCCATACTGCAGAAACATGACATGCCATAACACTGTCCATACTGCAGAAACATGACATGCCGTAACACTGTCCGTACTGTAGGGACATGACAGGACGTAACACTGCCCGTACTGTAGGGACATGACAGGACGTAACACTGTCCATACTGCAGAAACATGACATGCCATAACACTGTCCGTACTGTAGGGACATGACAGGACGTAACACTGTCCATACTGCAGAAACATGACATGCCATAACACTGTCCGTACTGTAGGGACATGACAGGACGTAACACTGTCCATACTGCAGAAACATGACATGCCATAACACTGTCCGTACTGTAGGGACATGACAGGACGTAACACTGTCCATACTGCAGAAACACTGGAAAGCTAAACATTAGGTAGAAAACACACTATAGCAAAGCGACACACATATACAGCTGACATTCCTCAGCAACACAGACTGCTGCTGACCTGCAGCTCTGTGGTAGCACTGGTGTCCCCATGTGTCCCCATGTGTCCCCATGTGTCCCCATGTGTCCCCATGTAGTGAGGAGGAGTATTTGTGGTGCAGGCTGTACTCTGTCTGCACACAGTCACGGCTCTGTCAGCTGGTGATCCGTCACCACGCTCACAGACAGCACTGCACATTGCTTTGTGCTCTGGCTGGTGTTAGTTTTGTGTTGTAGTTGTGCTGTAACCGTTTGGTAGTCTGAGTGAGTCTGACTGGGGATGCGTCCTGTTCCTGAGGTGTATTCATGGAGCAGGTCTGAGGTCTCAGCCTCAGGACCAGTTGGGTAAGGGGGTTCCTAGTACTCCTCAGCTCTTGGCATTGCAGGGTCACTTAGGTGGTGTCTAGAAGTTCATTGCTCTTTTCTTGTATTTCTGGTATCTTGTTTTGAAGAGTGTCCAGTGTTGTGGACAACCAGGACAAGTGGACGCGTGGAGAGCATGTGCAGTGGTTCCCCGTTATGTCCCCCCGAAGCTGTTCCCACTGGGCTCGCCGGTATTTTTTGCCCTTTCTTACATCAAGAGGAATTTTCTTACATGCGTTGTGTCAAGGTGCACCAAGGCTGCTCTCCACCCTGATCTCCATCCGCAGGTCAAAGCCTTTCTGAGGATTGAGAGACAGACAGGGGGAAAATCTGCTAAATCTCATCCTAACTCAGTTATAGCAGTAATCCAAATGGGATCGTGTGTGTGGGGGGAGCGAGAGAGAGATGAGACAGCTGTGTGTGTGTGTGTGTGTGTGTGTGTGTGTGTGTGTGTGTGTGTGTGTGTGTGTGTGTGTGTGTGTGTGTGTGTGTGTGTGTGTGTGTGTATGACTCACCAGATGATTTATATAAGCATCCATGTATTAGTGGCACTGCACCACTTTGGGCATTGTGGGTGAGTGTGTGTGGGTGAGTGTGTGTGGGTGAGTGAGTATGTATGTGTGTCTTGGTGTGTGTGTGTGACTGCATGTGGACTGGCTGAGGGTGTTTGGGAGATAGGGGGCTGCTTGTCTACATTTAGACCAGGTCTCTGTGACACAGCCTGCATGTCTGAGTCAGAAGATATTCCTGAGAGGTGCCTCGACACTGTGACGAAAATGACCACAAACGTTCCACATCTGGGTTTCTAGTGCCAGCTCGCTGGCCAGTACTGGACATCTGTGGATGTTACTATATGCAGATAATACTGACGATAATCACAGATTATAACTGTGTGTGGGGAGTCTTTGTATGTAGCTGGGTATCATGAAGAAGCCTTGTGAAGCCTTCAAATAATGGGCTGTGGCAAGCGGACCCAGACAAGGGCCTGAGCTTGAACACAAGAAGTCCACTAATGCAAGATACAAGTACGCCATTCGCTTCATTTGTAAAAGGGTGCAAGCCATGAGGGCGGAGTCCAGGGCTAAGCTGCTGCGAGGGAACAGTGTTGCTAATCTTTGGAAAGACGTGAGTTCTCCAATACTGTAAAACATCTCTCCCATGCACAGTTGATGGTATCTCCGGTACAGACAGTATTGCTGAGTTATGGCTGCAGCATTATAGTACCTTATTCAACTGTGTCCAGAGGGATCACTTCAAATGAATAAATAAATAGTTCGATGGCTGGGAGAGCTGGTGCTGGGTTGGCTGGGAGAGCGTGGTCTGCTGCGTCCTGTGGGCCCAGGGCCCAGGGCCCTGCCCGGAGCTGCACATGAAGAGGAAGCCCTGAGGGCGGTCTTGACAAGACGCGGAAGTGGAGCAGGCTAAGCTAACTGCTAGCCCATGCAGACCGGCAGTTCCGATAACACCGAGGGCGGTCTGGCAGTGGCCTCGCCTGGTGTTGACTGTGTTTTTGGTGTCGTTGTCTGGAGTGTGGGGAGGTGTGTCGAGGGTGTCTGGCTGGGAGAGCTGGCGTTGGACTGGCTGGCAGAGCTTGGTCTGCTGCGTCTGATGGGCCCAAGGACCATGGCCCTGCCTGGATCTGCGACCAAAGAGGAAGCACAGAGGGCGGTCTGACAAGATGTGGAAGCAGTGCAGGAAGCTAACTGCTAGCCCATGCAGACCGGCAGTTCTGACAGTCCTCCTGGGGTTCACTCTCTTGGACAGTGAAATTATTATTATTATTATTATTATTATTTTTGGATATGTTGGATATATGTGTTCTTGTAGTTTTTAGATGTGTTTTTGTCTTTGTGTTGCACTGCTGTGGGCTGGGGGAAATGACAAATAAGTGTTCCTGATCCCTGATATAAGGGGGGCAGTACTGAGAGTGATGACTCAATGATGATCATGTCACACGAGGTGTACCAAGCTACACACAAGCTGTCTGTCAACAAGGCAAGTGGTTTAGATCATGTTAGTGCTGAGCACCTTAAACATGCCAGCCCGAGGATAGCTCCTCTCCTCGCTATCTGTTTTACTGGCTTTATGGTCCATGGCTTGTTACCAGACTCAATGTTGTCTGTTCTGTTAGTGTCAGTCATTGAGGACAAAGCTGGTAAAGTATGCAGCCTAGAGAACTACAGGCCTATAGCTCTAGCCAGCATACAAAGTCAAAAGTCAAAAGTCCTAGAAAGAATCCTGCTGGATAGAGGCCATGAGTTTATCAACTCCACAGATAACCAGTTTGGTTTTAAAGCTAAACATGGCACTGACTTGTGTATATATGCCTTAAAGGAAATTATTAACAAATACAGAGGCCAAAACTCATCGGTTCTTACGTGTTTTATTGATGTTTCTAAAGCTTTTGATCGTGTTGATCACAGAAAGTTGCTAGTTGAATTGAGTCAAAGAGGGGTTTCTAAATACACTGTGAGAGTCCTGGCTTATTGGTCTGCCCACCACACTATGCAAGTGAAATGGAGTAATAGTGTTTCAGCCTCGTTTGGGTTTAGCAATGTTGTCAGACAAGGGTGAGTTCTGTCTCCAGTTCTCTATAATCTATATATTGATGATTTGTCCAAGCAGTTGAAAGCCTGTAACACTGGGTGCATGATGGGTAATACCTTGTTGAACCATATTATCTATGCAGATGACCTTGTGTCATCCGCATACATAATAGTTCCTGAAGCACTGGTCTCCAGCAGCTCCTTGATATATGTTGTGTGTACGGTGTGCAGCATGATATCAAACACAATGCTAGTAAGAGTGCTGTCATGATCTGCAGAACCAAAGAGGATAATCATCTAAAATGTCCTGATTCAAATTGTCTGATAATAATCTTGTGGTGTGTAATAAGGTGAAATATCTTGGGCACTATATTACTGAACAAATGACAGACGATGATGATATTTATAGGCAATACCACGTGATGTATGTACAAGCAAACACTCTCTCACACAAGTTTGGTATTGTGTTCAGTTAGTTACCACTATATATAGCACACCTGTGGTCAGATTACAAAAAAACAAGGTTGCAGAGACTTCGAGTAGCGTATAATGATGCAATGAGACTACAACTGAAAAGATGTAGATGGCGTTGTGCAAGTCAGGAAACAGGAACACTTGATTTGTCACTTCAATTCATGTACTTGCATACATGAAATGAAACGAAATATCCTTTCCCCCAGCCCACAGCAGTGCAACACAAAGACAAAAACACCTATCCAAAAACTAAAAGAACGACAAGAGAACATATATCCAAACTAACACATATATCCAAACTAAGAACCCATATATCCAAACTAAGAACATATATATCCAAACTAACACATATATCCAAACTAAACACATATGTCCAAACTAAGACCACATATATTTAAACTAGAACACATATATCCAAATTAAGAACACATATATACAAACTAAAAATACATAAACTAAAAACATATATAGCCAATCTAAGAACACATATATCCAAACTAGAACACATATATCCAAAAAAAGAACACATATATCCAAACTAAAAATACATATATCCAAACTAAAAACATATATAGCCAATCTAAGAACACATATATCCAAACTAGAACACATATATCCAAACTAGAACACATATATCCAAAAAAAGAACACATATATCCAAACTAAAAATACATATATCCAAACTAAGAACACTTATATCTAAACTAACACATAATATCTAAAATAAAAAACATATATCCAAACCAAGAACACATATATCCAAAATGAAAACACATATGTCCAAACTAACAACACATATATCTAAACTAAGAACACATATATACAAACTAAGAACACATATATCCTAAATAGGAACACATATATCCAAACTAGAACACATATATCCAAAATGAAAACACATATGTCCAAACTAACAACACATATATCTAAACTAACAACACATATATACAAACTAAGAACACATATATCCTAAATAAGAACACATGTATCCAAACTAGAGCACATACAGTGCATCCAGAAAGTATTCACACCCCTTCACTTTCTCCACTTTTTGTTATGTTACAGCTTTATTCCAAAATGGATTAAATTCATTTTTTCTCATCAACTTACACACAATAACCCATAATGACAAAGTGAAAAAGGTTTTGTAGAAATGTTTGCAAATTTATTAAAAGTGAAAAACTGAAATATTGCATGTACAGAAGTATTCACACCCTTTACTCAGTACTTGGTTGAGGCACCCTTGGCAGCGATTACAGCCTCAAGTCTTCTTGGGTATGAAGCTACAAGCCTGGCACACCTATATTTGGGGTATTTCTCCCATTCTTCTCTGCAGATCCTCTCCAGCTCTGTAAGGTCAGATGGGGAGCGTCGCTGCACAGCTATTTTCAGGTCTTTCCAGACATGTTCAATGGGGTTCAAGTCTGGGCTCTGGCTGGGCCACTCAAGGACATTCAGACTTGTCCCGAAGCCAATCCTTCGTTGTCTTGGCTGTGTGCTTAGGGTCATTGTCGTGTTGAAAGGTAAACCTTCACCCCAGTCTGAGGTCCTGAGCGCTCTGGAGCAGGTTTTCATCAAGGATCTCTCTGTACTTTGCTCCATTCATCTTTCCCTCGATCCTGACTAGTCTCCCAGTTCCTGCCGCTGAAGAACATCCCCTCAGCATGATGCTGCCACCACCATGCTTCACTGTAGGGACGGTATTAGCAAGGTGATGAGAGGTGCCTGGTGTCCTCCAGATGTGACGTTTGGCATTCAGGCCAAAGAGTTCAATCTTGGTTTCATCAGACCAGAGAATCTTGTTTCTCATGGTCTGAGAGTCCTTTAGGTGCTTTCTGGCAAACTCCAAGCGGGCTGTCATGTGCCTTTTACTGAGCAGAGGCTTCCGTCTGGCCACTCTACCATAAAGGCCTGATTGGTGGAGTGCGGCAGAGATGGTTGTCCTTCTGGAAGGTTCTCCCATCTCCACAGAGGAATGCTGGAGCTCTGTCAGAGTGACCATCGGGTTCTTGGTCACCTCCCTGACCAAGGCCCTTCTCCCCCGATTGCTCAGTTTGGCTGGGCGGCCAGCTCTAGGAAGAGTCCTGGTGGATCCAAACTTCTTCCATTTACGAATGATGGAGACCACTGTGCTCTTCGGGACCTTCAAAGCTGTAGAATTTTTTTTTGTACCCTTCCCCAGATCTGTGCCTCGATACAATCCTGTCTCGGAGGTCCACAGACAATTCCTTTGACTTCATGGCTTGGTTTCTGCTCTGACATGCACTGTCAACAGTGGGACCTTATATAGACAGGTGTGGGCCTTTCTAAATCATGTCCGGTCAATTGAATTTACTGAAGGTGGACTCCAGTCAAGATGTAGAAACATCTCAAGGATGATCAGTGGAAACAGGATGAACCTGAGCTCAATTTTGAGTGTCATAGTAAAGGGTGGGAATATTTATGTACATGCAATGTGTCTTTATATAAAAGGAATTTAATCCATTTTGTAATAAGGCTGTAACATAACAAAATGTGAGGAAAGTGAAGGGGTGTGAATATTTTCCGGATGCACTTTATATACAAACTAAGCACATATATCCAAACTAAGACCACATATATCCAAACTAGTGTTACGGTTTGTGGAAGAACCCAAGCGCACGACACCAGGCAGAGATAGAGTTGGCCGAAACTGGTGTAATTTATTAATAGTTCATACAAAGGTCAACACAGGAGGACAAGGAGCAACTTAGGAAAGAGGAAGTCCGAAAAAACCGAAGTTGCCCTTTAACTTGAAAATGAACCGAAATGTCCCTCTAAGGTCCAACGAGAAAACATGCGCGGCAACCAAAAGAGACCAAAAGAGAACACATATATCCAAACTAGAACACACATATCCAAGCTAAACAAATATATCCAAACTAATAACACATGTATATCCAAACTAAGAGCACATATCCAAAGTAAACACATATATCCAAACTAATAACACATATATCCAAACTAAGAACACATATATCCAGACTAAGAACATATATACAAACTAGAACAAACATATCCAAACTGGAACACATAGAATATCCCAACTAAGAACATATATATACAAACTAGAACAAACATATCCAAACTGGAACACATAGTATATCCCAACTAAGAACACATATATCCAAACTAAACACATATATCCAAACTGGAACACATCGTATATCCCAACTAAGAACACATATATCCAAACTGGAACACATCGTATATCCCAACTAAGAACACATATATCCAAACTGGAACACATAGTATATCCCAACTAAGAACACATATATCCAAACTAAACACATATATCCAAACTGGAACACATAATATATCCAAACTAAACACACATATATCCAAAATAAGAACACATATAGCCAAACTAAACACATATATCCAGACTAAGAACATATATACAAACTAGAACAAACATATCCAAACTGGAACACATAGAATATCCCAACTAAGAACACATATATCCAAACTAAACACATATATCCAAACTGGAACACATCGTATATCCCAACTAAGAACACATATATCCAATCTGGAACACATAGTATATCCCAACTAAGAACACATATAGCCAAACTAAACACATATATCCAAAGTGGAACACATAATATATCCAAACATCCAAAACAAGTGAAATGTCTGTGGTGCAGGATTCAGTACTTTTCAGGCTGTTCTAAGAAGTCTCATGTATGAATTTCTTAGCCGGCTCAGTGACTCTGATAATGTAATCATCATGAGTTTAACAAATATAAGATTCAGTGCCGCCCGCCACCAGTCCTGGAAGTGGGACGACTGGTGTAGCTGCCTTCTTGTAAGACACCGATTGTTCCTTTAGGGTTACTTTATTGTGTTTACTCTGTGTATTGTCTGGGGGTTATCTTTTACCAGCGGTTCTTATCTTTTATGGCTTTATTTTTTTTTACCTCGCCTTTGTCCGTTATGGACCTTGAGTCTGCAATAAAGTTTTGACTTGAGTCTGAAGATCAGTCCATCACCAATCATACACTCGCATGAGGACCCAGGTGAGCCCAGGAGCCATGTTATTATTACTAATGACCCACATAGCAACATGTAGGCCTGTGAGGTTTGAAATGTAGCACTGTAGTAATGGTGGTAAAAGTAATAATGACAACAATCACCATCATCATCATCATCATCATCACGATAACTCAGGCTCTTACACGCGACTTCAACCAGCAGCAGAAACGCTAAGGCGATTCTTGTTTGAATGAGTGCAGTCACACCGGAATAAGCCATGGCTTTCATTTATCGTGTCCTAATGTGAACATGGTTGCTCGAAAAATAAAAACAACTTCCGCCGATTGTGGTGCAATAGAATCTTTCAAAGCACACTTGCTTGGAGCTGCGTCTGTGTTGCCGTGCAGACCGTGGTCTGGTGTTCAGAGAGGATGACCCCCCCGGGTCCGAGGTTATGATTAACAATTTAGATTTGAATTATTCATGTGTGTGTGTGTGTGTGAGAGAGAGAGAGAGAGAGAGAGAGAGAGAGAGAGAGAGAGAGAGAGAGAGAGAGAGAGAGAGAGAGAGAGAGAGAGAGAGAGAGAGAGAGAGAGAGATGATTTGTGGGTGTTGCGGTAAATGAAAGGATGTGTAACTGGCTGTGAATTGTGCTCCTGTGTGATTGAATGACACTTTAAATGCGGTGCTTTAAAAAATGATGAGTAGGCAACAGACAAGAGGGAGGAGACCTTTTAAAAGAGGACAAAAGAATGTGTTAGTACTGGGGAAGGTGTATTATACAGTGTATACATACATATAGTGTGTGTGTATATATATAGTATATATATATATATATATAGTGATGGCCTGGCCAAGGCGTCTCCCTGTCTGCCGCCCAATGGCTGCTGGGAAGGGCTCCAGCATCCCCGCGACCCCCCATACATATTGTAGCGAATTCGAGGGCAGCCCGCTGGCACCGCCACAGCCGGGACTCGAACCCGTGTCTCTCACACCGCAGGCGACAACGTTAACCTGTCGACTAAAGGCTCCGACCCGTTAGCCACGGGCTAACGTGTTCGTGCATCCTACAATTTTATTTTATATCTTTCATTATTAATTATCACGATCATTTATTATTAATAATAATGATAATCATTTATTATTATTATGTTTTATTCATTTATTTGTGCTTTTTTATTGGCAGCTGATGATTGCTTATGGCATGAAACAGGCTTGTACTGTCCTTTAAAGAATTTACTTGAATCCACTGGATTATATATATATATATATACAGAGAGAGAGAGAGAGAGAGAGAGAGAGAGAGAGAGAGAGAGAGAGAGAGAGAGAGAGAGAGAGAGAGAGAGAGAGAGAGAGAGAGAGAGAGAGAGAGAGAGAGAGAGAGAGAGAGAGAGAGAGAGAGAGAGAGAGAGAGAGAGAGAGAGAGAGAGAGAGAGAATTACACACAGCCAACAAGCTCCTGGTTACACCGGAGTTGGTGTAACCAGGAGCAGGTCACCTAGGTTAACAAATGAAAGCTCTGCTCTGGTCTTTGCGCATGTGCACAGCAAATGCTGAGGGTCCATCGAAGTGCCCCTGCATTACTGGAGCAGAGTAAAGCTCACAATGGAAACAGGCTCCGCGTATTCTCAACTCTTCCCCCCCCTTTAAATCCACAATGTTTAATGAGCACATTTGTTCTTTTGATGTGTACATTTCCTTAATAATAAAAAATCAGATTTAACGAACTAAATATCCCGTTGTAGAGGAGCTCAAGCAGGAGTCGTGACAACTTTCTCTTTCGGCTACACAACGTGCACCATTTATTCCTTCCACCATTACAACAAAAAACCCGCGCAGCGGAAGTGTGTCACTGTAAACCCGAACCGAGGAAACAGCAGCTGTAAACTAACGTTCCTACCGGCTCAATAAGGGGAATTACGTAGCCCCATAACCACTACACCGTCATACTACGGGGTGAACACAGTGCATTTCTTGGTTGATAATTTGGCAAGTCTACAAATAAATGGCAGGATAACGTGCTGTAAACGCTGTTCATTAATTTTGTAATTTAATTAATTAATTATATATTGTACCTTGACTAACGGGTCGGACCCTTTAGTCGACTGGTTAACGTTGTCGCTGGCGGAGCGGGAGACACAGGTTCGCGTCCCGGCCACGGCGACGGTCTCCCAGACTGCCCCCCGAATTCGCTACAATATATAAACGTATATCCATGGGGTTCACGTCATTTGAGTGGCGCGTCACGCCGCCATCTTGAGGACCAACGGATGCCAAGATGCCTTACATCTGCTGTGCTGTGTGTTGTGACCACAAAAAGTCACAAACAAACGGATTACAATTTTACAGAATCCCTAAAAACCACGATCGTCGAAATAAATGGATGGCAGCGATCAGAAGGGACCACTGGATTCCCACAGAACACTCCAGGCTATGCAGCGAGCACTTTGTTTCGGGTAAGTAGCTGACGTTAGCTAGCTAACGCCAGCTAGCTGGCTACCGCGTTAGCTTCATAGCCTTGTAACAAGACAGTCTTGTTGCAAGGCTAGCTAGCTTCATAGATGTGTCCTGTGCACTGATGCTAATATGACATTTATCAACAGACTGTCACTTACCCTTCCTGTAAAGACGAGCAGTCTTTTCGTTTTTACACGATTCATTTTGACGTCCTTCACCCATCCTGCGGTGAAGTAGTGGTAGGCTTCAGTGCTTCTGAAGGCTTCACCTGAGTATGGCGAGGGATTGTGGACGAGGTACACGTAAACGCCGTGAAAAGTAAAATTAGGAAGATCTATAGCAGACTGAAGTGGGGTTAATTGGTCATTGGATAGAAGATAAGGATCCAATTCTAAAAACTCGATTTTTTTTGCAGATAACGCTGCTTCTCCTCCGTGGTTAAGTGAGCGATTCTGGACAGTCTTTCAAACTTCCCATGGACCGCGGTCCTCAAGATGGCGGTCATAGCAACAAAAACCACGTGACTGAAACCCATGAATATACATAAATGTACATATTTAAAGTTATTTAAGTAATTTCTGTAATTACTAATTTGTAATGTGTGATATTGCGCTATACAAATTGACTGAACTTGACCTACTGTACGCCTGTGATGTAAAATCTACTCTACATTCAAACCTGGAATCAGGAATTTATTCCAGGTTTGACGTAAACTCTAGATTCAAACCTGGAATCAGGAGTTTATTCCAGGTTTGATGTAAACTCTAGATTCAAACCTGGAATCAGGAGTTTATTCCAGGTTTGACGTAAACTCTAGATTCAAACCTGGAATCAGGAGTTTATTCCAGGTTTGATGTAAACTCTAGATTCAAATCTGGAATCAGGAGTTTATTCCAGGTTTGACGTAAACTCTAGATTCAAACCTGGAATCAGGAGTTCATTCCAGGTTTGATGTAAACTCTAAATTCAAACCTGGAATAAGCGGTTTGGGGTTCAGTCTGGATTACGTGGCTCTATGTGGAGACGTGATAGAAGACAGTAAACCAGCCGGTGTCGCATCAGTTGCCTGTCAGTATAAACGTGTGCAGTGTGGTTTTACAGAATGTAGCTTCAAGCCACAGAATGGTCTATGTTGCAGGGACTACATGGCTGATAAACACAGAAACATCAGTCACACGCTAACCTTTCACCTCATACACCGACCGACTGACCAGCATGTTGGGCTGACACGTATCTGTACAGTACAGCCATAAGGAGTCTGGATGAAGAGAATAACGTGAGACACAATGACACCATATTTCCATTCACACTGCAAAAAATGGCCCATCAAAAATAAGGAATAAAGTAATTAATACAAGGCTTTGCTCGCAATAAGGGAGCAAAATCTGTCGGGGGAACTGGTGGAAATACACCTGCTAACAAGACGCACCGTCTCAAAACAAGTGCCATAAGATAGTTTATCTTACTATAAGTCACAGTCACCCACCAAGCAAACTTTCCTTTCGCTATAAGGACTTGTTTTGTAAGGACTTGTTTTATATGACTTGTTTTGTAAGGACTTGTTTTGTGAGGACTTGTTTTATAAGGACTTGTTTTGTAAGGACTTCTTTTTAGACTCATCAGTTCTTATGTGTTTTATTGATGCTTCTAAAGCTTTGGATCGTGTTGATCACAGAAAGTTGTTTGTTAGATTGAGTCAAAGAGGGGTGCCTAGGTACACTGTGAGAGTCCTGGCTTATTGTTCTGCCCACCACACTATGCAAGTGAAATGGGGTAATAGTGTTTCAGCCCCATTTGGGGTTAGAAATGGTGTCAGACAAGGGTGAGTTCTGTCTCCAGTTCTCTACTATATATAGTGGTGCCTTTTTCAAGCAGTTGAAAGCCTGTAACACTGGGTGCATGATGGGTAATACCTTGGTGAACCATGTATGCAGATGACCTTGTCATTCTTAGTCCCTATAGCGCTGGTCTCCAGCAGCTCCTTGATATATATTGTGTGCACGGTGTGCAGCATGATATTGTGACGATCACGGATGGATAGACTCGGTACCCCTCGGCTAACGGGTCGGACCCTTTAGTCTAGCGGTTAGCGATGTCGTCCGCGGTGCGGTATACATGAGTTCGTGGTCTGGCTGGGGACGCCCCTCCCGAAGGAAGGTGGCAGTGTGTAACGATCATGGATGAATAAGCTCGGTAGCCTTTGTTCAACGGGTCGGAGCCTTTAGTCGAGTGGTCAGCGATGTCGCCCGCTGTGCGGGAGATACGGGTTCGCGCCCCGGCTGCAACGGTTCCTGCGGTCCCCCTCCCCCCGAATTCGCTACATTGCAGTGAGGTTGGTGGCTGGCGAGGCACTTACTTTTTCAGAGTCAGATTTACAAACATATGAACCCAATATAGTAGCTTCAATTCACCATTCATTTGGCAGCTTGCACATTGACTACTGCTTGTGTTTCATATCTCATCAGCATTCTTTACACACACATAATCAAGGTACATATTTGGACAAGGAGCGGCTCAGAGAAAGAGCGCGTTTGCTCTGCACCGTGCGTGTTTTCCTAATTTGCCATCGTAATTCCACAATTACTATTAGTATGTGTTATATTGTGTAGTTTTCATCTGTTGTTGCTTTTGGTATTTGTTTATCTTTGTACAGTGTCCTTGAGTGTCCAGAAAGGCGCTTATAAATAAAATGTATTATTATTATTCCTACTATTAGTATTTAATTAATTACATACTCATTCAATACAAATAAAAGGATGTACTGCAGTGTATGCATGGGCTTACCTTTACTTGAAAATGAAGTCCACTCTCCTGTCCTTCTGCACACAAAGCTCCGTGACTGTGTTGTAAAAGTCCTCCTTATCTTCTTTTAGTTTTAGAAGTCTTTCTGTCTGAATGAAGATTATTGCCAGGGATGAAAGTCGTCCTTGGTCGGTCCGATTCTGACTGTATGTTTTGAGTCTTTTCAAAGCAGAGAATGACCTTTCCACGGACGCTGTTGTAGCGGGTGTAGTTAGGACCAGCTGGAGGAACTCTGCCGCTTCAGGAACAGTCTGCATCACATCCCTCTGGGCCAAAAAGCTGAGAAGCTGTCCAGGGGATTTAAATTGGTTCCTCACTGTTTGTGAGCTATACAGTCGAGTCGAAGAAGAGCAACAGCAGAAGCAAGCGTCCTGTAAACCCGTGGGCTCACGCATACGCCCCCTTCAGTGAGGCAGAGGTACTGGCTGCCTCATCTCACGCTTTTCAGTGCGGTTTTATATAAGATCAGCAAGACTAAATATGTTAGACACATACATGAAATACATGAACTATTTTAAGGAAAGTGAGGACATATAATAAAAGTTTCTACAAACGTGACATTGGTGACAAACAGTGAGGAAAGCAAAAGGCACGAGCTCAACTCAGTTATGAGGGATTGCACATCCGAGGTGAGGCTCCACTCCTCGCTGCCTCAACTCGCGTGTCTCCCCTCTAATTGAACAGGAAATATGCAAATTCAGCGATTTTGATGATAAAATTATTTAAATCATTGGAATTGTACATAAATTACATTTATAGCACAGATCAGCAGACAAATATTCATATTTATTTTATTTTATCATCATTTGTTTTTTCTTTTCATGATGAAAGGTGAGGCTCTGCCTCCCCTGCCTCCCCTGACCGCACTTCCCTGCTACTACATTGGTGTCAGAAGCGGGATGCGCGCGGACGCGCTTCCCGAAAGGGGGTGGGTGGTAGTGTAACATCCATGGATAAGTAGACGCGTTAGCCCCGAGGTAACGGGTCGGACGCATTAGTCGAGCGGTTAGCGATGTGCGGGGGGATACGGGTTCGCGTCTCGGCTGAAGCGGTTCCTGTGGTTGCCTCCGAATTCGTTACAGTATCAAACACAATGCTAGTGAGAGTGTTGTCATGATCTGCAGAATCAAAGAGGACGATCATCTGAAATGTCCTGGTTTTAAATTGTTTGATAAAAAATCTTGGGGTGTGTAATAAGGTGAAATGTCCTGGACGTTATATTACTGAACAAATGACAGACGATCCTGGACGTTATATTACTGAAATACCACGTGATGTATGCACAAGCACACACTCGTCACGCAATTTTGGTGTGTGTTAGTGTGAAGATGTGTCTATTCAGAGCATATTGTACACCTCTTTATACTGCCCCCCTGTGGTCAAACTACATATAGTACACCACTTAATACTGCACACCTGTGGTCAATCTACATATTGTACACCACTTAATACTGCACACAAGTGGTCACACTACATATTGTACACCACTTTATACTGCACACCTGTGGTCACACTACATATTGTACACCACTTTATACCTCCCCCCCTGTGGTCACACTACATATTGTACACCACTTATTACTGCACACCTGTGGTCAAACTACATATTGTACACCACGTTTTACTGCACACCTGTGGTCAAACTACATATTGTACACCACTTTATACTGCCCCCCTGTGGTCACACTACATATTGTACACCACTTATTACTGCACACCTGTGGTCAACCTACATATTGTACACCACGTTTTACTGCACACCTGTGGTCACACTACATATTGTACACCACTTTATACTGCCCCCCTGTGGTCAAACTACATATTGTACACCACTTTTTACTGCACACCTGTGGTCAAACTACATATTGTACACCACTTTATACTGCACACCTGTGGTCACACTACATGTTGTACACCACTTCTCCTGCACACCTGTGGTCAAACGACATATTGTACGCCACTTTATACTGCCCCCCTGTGGTCACACTACATATTGTACACCACTTATTACTGCACACCTGTGGTCAAACTACATATTGTACACCACTTTATACTGCACACCTGTGGTCAAACTACATATTGTACACACTTTATACAGCACACCTGTGGTCAAACTACATATTATACACCACTTTATACTGCACACCGGTAGGCACACTACAGCAAAGCAAGTTTACAGAGGCTTCGAGTAGCTTATAATGATGCAGTGAGAATACTAAAAAACCCCTAGCTGGTAGTGCAAATGAAATGTCTGTGGTTGCAGGAGTCAGTACCTTCCAGGCTCTTCTAAGAAATCTCATGTATACATGTATGTGCCGGATCGGTGACTCTGATAATGTGATCACCAAGTTTGACTAATGTAAGACTCAGGGCCACACGCCACCGGTCCCGGCAGGGGGACCACTGGTATAGATGCCTTCTGATAACACACTGACTTCTGATAACACACTGACTTCTGATAACACACTGACTTCTGATGACACACTGACTTGTTCCATTTGTGTTATTTTATTGTGTTTCCTCTGTGTATTGTCTGGGGTTTGTCTTTTACCTATTTGTCTTTGTCTGTTATGGACCCTGAGTCTGCAATAAAGTTTTGAAGTGAGTTGAATCCAATAGCCTTCACAAACATACGCATTCTGTCAATTTATGAATATTTCCATTTATTTTGATTTGAATTTTAGGTAACACTTTACTATGGGGAACATAAAAAAACTTAATTACTAGTGAATTAGTAATGATCAAGATGTCACTTTAGTATGGGGAACATATTCTAAGTAACAAAAACTTAATTGACAGTAATTTAACACTATGAACACTTGTAGTTTTGTGTTTTGTTATGTAAGAACAGACCATATTCATTAAGTGTTGGTAAGGGAGAATAACTCTTCTTGTGGTACTACCACCTTATAAAGGCCATACTAAGCAAAGCATATTGAGATGGTACTACTAATAAGCAATACTTCTGAGGTTATAGAGGGAAAACTCATAGTTAATGGCTTACTGGTTGTATAATAAGGCCATGCAGAATAAGGCATTAATGAGTACGTAATAATGACCAATTAAGAGCCAATATGTTGCTAATTTGCATGCTAATAAGCGCCTAATTAATGGTGACTACGTTCCCCATACTAAAGTGTTACCGTGTTTTAAATCGCAAGACAAGAAAAGCTGAATGGAAAAGACATTTTATAAAGCCAGTTTATTTACGGAGGACTGGCACGGGAAAGCCGCGCTACAGCCCTTTTCCACCCGGGTCCGTGATTATGTGCGCTATATCCTCGAGGGAGATGGGGGTATTAATCGATTATAATTATATAATCATTATTTTACAGTGAGTGCGGGGCTTTTGACGGTTCACGTCTCACACAGGCAGTTTTCTAGCCGCGCCACCGATCAGAACGTTTCAGCGTGGCAGTCGACGGGGCAGCTATACGGGGGGGTGTCGGGGGGTGAGGGTCCTTAACAATTGTCATGCTCCACTTCCGGGTTTTAGCCGGTTGGCTAGAAGGGAGTAGTCTTTGCGTGCGTTTTGTGTGTCCGTGCGTGTGTGTGTGTGGGTGTGTGTGTGTGTGTGTGTGTGAATAAGTTTAGTTAACCTGAGACTCCGCCGTCGGTGTCAATGTCAACGCACGACTCGCGTTTCGGAGTAAGTAACCACGGACAACAGTAGAGAGCCACGGGGAAGGCAACGGACGAGAAGGCACCGTAAGGGACCAGAGAGACGGAAACAAACGCTGCCAGAGAGCCCAAGTCACCGGAGCCCCCCGGGGTCCGGCTGGTATCCCGCGCCGTCTCACACCCTAGCTTACACCAGCTCAAGAGTTGTCATATAGCCGCAAATGCTAACGCTACACGCCTCGGAGCGGGAGGGACTGAGAGACGTAGACCCGACAGGAGAGGAATGCAAACAGGATTATCTCCCTCGGGGCTGACGCTACCTCAGCACCAGTGTCACTCACGCTGTCGCTATTTTTACGCGCGCGCACGCACGCGCACCCTCGCGTACTTTAGACATTTGCCTTTGCCGATATTCTCCAGTGCAGGGCTGCAGACCTTCTAGTCCCTCTCGAGTTTGCAGACTAGTCCGGCGGACCTGTTTGCATTCGGTCGTGTTCGCCATGCTGCCGTAGTACCGGCGGATCGCGGGACTGCCCTCGCGGAAACCAGTGAGATTCAGACTCCTTCCTCAAGAGTTTCCCTGTCGGCTTTGAGAATTCAAACACGTTTTTCTGCTTCTGTGGCGCTGGAAGAAGACATCCTGTATCTGCAGCCAGGACTTTCCCCCCAAGGCCTACCGTCTCATGCTGGCAGCACTTGGACCGCCAGAGGTTGATCTCGGAGCTTGGGAATTCCTCAAGGAATGTGAGGAATTATGCTCCTCTTGAGCAGATGTAAGAGAGAACACAAGAGTAGTAGGAGCAAGGCAAATCCCTTTTAACGCAGGGGGTCATGGATTCTAGCCCAGAAGCAGGTGCTGGTTTTGATGTTGGGCTTGTAGCAGAGCCCCAGGCTTCAGTGGCCTATGGGAGTTGGACTGTGAGTGGGTTTGAAAGAAGCGGAGGCGATGAAGAAGAAGGCTGGTTACTGGAAATGGGAGAAGGAGACGAGGAAGTCAGCTCCGCGTCCTCCTCCTCCAACTCCTCTCTGCTTTCATCCTACTCCTCCACTCTCCCCTGCTACCTTCTGGAAGAAACAGACAGGGAGGGGGGCTCCTCCAGGACGTTTACTGGACTCAAGATTTTCTCCAGGAGGTAATTGTGTGTGTGTGTGTGTGTGTGTGTGTGTTTGTGTGTGTTTGTGCGGACATGAATAATGCAAGCATCTAATTAGCTGACCAAATTGAAGTCTGTCTATCATTGCTCGGCGGACTGAAATGCTGTTTCTGCCTGAATGACTGGTTGCATTTCGAGCAGTTTAAGTTATGTGACTGGTTTAAGTCTGTTAAAACCCCATAGTTGCTTCAGTGGCTTGTGCTAATGGATTTCTCTACAGGGAAACAAAACATTTGTAAAACGTGTGAATGAGATGCTCCTTGACTTTGTTGTTTCATTGAACAACTTGAAGAAAGATGAATAACAACAATAATCATTACGTTTATATAACGCTTTTCTAGACACCCAACGTGCTTAATCTGCACACTGTCAGGAGAAAATAAAATAAAGTGAGTAAATAAAAACAAATGGCCCACTATCATGACATGATCATAGGTTAATTTAAAAATAGATCTCACAGATGTCTCAGGTTAGAGGTTCAGCTATTGGTTCAGCTGATCATATAGTAAATGATTCAAATGCAACCGCTCTTGTGTCTCAACGTGCACCAGGACCACACCTGAACGTAGACCCTCCCTGCGTTGCTCTCTTTACAGAGACAAGTAGACACGATGAGAATCGCTGTGAAAATGTACATTTTGGACTACTTTTGATTGAAGGAGTAACATGTAACACAGGACTGTAGTAGCTTGCTTTGTCCAGCAGAGGTCACTGTAGGCCTATATTGACCTGGCAGGAGACGTGAACAACCACTTTTATCTTTAAACCAACGCTGACCCTGAGGTCACACCTTGTTAGGCAGATAAGCTGTGGACTACAGGACCCGTTCAGACAGGGTTTTGTTGCAGCATGTTTGGGAGGTTCATGGTGCGGGTCTGCGTTGTGTTGGCGAGGAGGTGATAAGAGTGGGGAACATGAGAGCAGGTTGTGAAAGTTTGCTTTCATTGCGAGCCATTATATCTGCTCTGACCCTTTTGTTCACCCAACAAGTGCATGTCTGTGATAACTTGTATGTTTGAATGGAATGACTGAATGGAGGTCCTACTGAGGTGGTAGGCTGTTTGATAGGAGAGGGACCACCTACCCCACAAACAATGTCCAATAAGTCCCCCTCTGTCTCTCTGTCTTCCCCCTCCCCCCTCTGTCTCTCTGTGTTTTCCCCCTCTTCCCTCTGTCTCTCTTGATCTTTCCCCCTCCTCCCTCTGTCTCTCTCAGTGCTTCCCCCTCCTGCCTCTGTCTCTCTGTCTTCCCCCTCCTCCCTCTGTCTCTCTTGGTCTTTCCCCCTCTTCCCTCTGTCTCTCTGTCTTCCCCCTCTTCCCTCTGTCTCTCTCGGTCTTTCCCCCTCCTGCCTCTGTCTCTCTCTGTCTTCCCCCTCTTCCCTCTGTCTCTCTGTCTTCCCCCTCCTCCCTCTGTCTCTCTCGGTCTTTCCCCCTCCTGCCTCTGTCTCTCTCTGTCTTCCCCCTCTTCCCTCTGTCTCTCTGTCTTCCCCCTCCTCCCTCTGTCTCTCTCGGTCTTTCCCCCTCCTGCCTCTGTCTCTCTCTGTCTTCCCCCTCTTCCCTCTGTCTCTCTGTCTTCCCCCTCCTCCCTCTGTCTCTCTGTCTTGCCCTGTCTGACAGTTCGATCACAAACGCTCCATTGACATCAAAATACTACGGATGAATAATATTGGGAAGAAAAAGTCGACATTGTGATATGTTGTGCTGCAGTATGAACTAATAAAAAACGAGTTACACATCTTCATCAGATATATGCAGCTTTTCACTTTCAAAGCTCCGTTTGCAGAGAGTTTATCACTCTAGTAGTAATTCTGGTGATTTTAGGGGGGGAAACCAGGTATTTGTCAAGAAGTTCATCCATTAGGCTGAATTATGCGCTGTTTTTCTGCAAGAGGGGTCATGACAAAGTGGACCTTGGTAGGTCTTGCTAGGTCTTGCTTGCTAGGTTTGGATTTCTGTGGGATGGTTATGGTGCATGCTACACAACCGCATCGCCCCTGGTTCGATTCCAGCCAGTGACCTTCGCTGCATATCGCACCCGTCTCTCTCTCTCCCCTTGTATCCTGTCTGCCATTTCACTGTCCTCTATTAAGTAAAGGCAAAAATGCCGGAAAAAAAACATCTTTAAAAAAGGAAAAAAAACAACATTGGATCCATTGCAATGTAAGCGTTGCACATGTGTAAGACTGCAGTGTTGATTCTGGAATATGGTTTTCAGCCATACTAGATACAGTGAGAAATAGGTATGTTACGTATAAGACCAAACACACATTAGAAGGTAAAATGAAAAGAAATAAAAACAAATGTGTGTGTTAGCGTGCATGGGGGAAGGCTATGCATTACGTTTTCTAATACAAGCAGCATTAATGCCCAGAAGAAAATGAACAAGTAATGAACCCATCCGGATAAGCAAGTCACATGACTGTAAAGAACACGTCCAAGACACTTACACGAGTTGCAGATTTTGGCTGCATGCAAGTCTGGCGTCTGCCTGTCAGGGAAGCTTTCCTCTCGGTGTTAAAACCAGCACATTTGCATAAACACCTACATGTGTGGTGCGGGACGCTCTGCTGTGTGTGTGTGTGTGTTGGCATGCAACTTTGCATGTGTGTATTTGTGCATAATAAGATGGTGCATTTGTTTCTTACCGCGGTTGTGACATTTCTCAACCTATTAGGCAGCAAAGACCGAGTGGCGCCCTTAACTCTGAAGTGTTGGAGTCAAAGGTCACCTCGCGCTCATTTACACTGTGGAGTCTCCGAGTCCAGCTCCGCTCACTCTGAAGTACTGCTTAGAGCTTTTCAAGAGAGCGCCGATCACGCCCTCTCCCCACTCCGTCTCTTTCCCCCTCCTCCTTTCTCATGTCTGCTCCTCCTCTCTCGCTCGCGCTCTCTCGCTCACGCTCTCTCTCTCGGTCTCTCTCACTCTCTCGCTCTCCTTCTCTTTCTCGCTCTCTCTCGCTCGCTCTCTCTCTCTCTCTCTCTCTCTCTCTCTCTCTCTCGGTCTCTTTCTCACTCTCTCTCGCTCTCATTAACATGTAGTTGAGAGTTTAGTGCAAAGTGACGGTTACACGTGAGAGGAGAGGAAGTGTGCAAGGACAGCCTTCGTCTGTTCTATCAGGTTGTATCCTAAATACACTTCTGATCTGCTCTTTGTTTCCTTTTACACGACTGAAGTTGTAGTTTGGTTTGAGTAAGAACATGTAGCTCTCTTACGTTTAGTAATGTTTAAATACTGTTACGCTCTCTCACCTATGCATGCTGGTCTCATTTCAGCTTAGTTGCAGTATTGGATTCTGGGAAAGAAATGAACCTCCTACCTGTTAATATAGTCAACGACAGGAGGTTCTGGCTCAGTTAACAGGCTAAGCTCTTAGCGTGTTATCGGTAATGGGGAGGACACCTCTCTTGCAGAGTAGTGACTATGTTTAGTCTGGTGCACTGCTGTGGTCTTTCTACTAATCTATCATCTGCTAGCCAGAAAAACCAGCTATTAGATCTTGGTACGAAGGTTGTGCGAGAGTAGGTGACTTTCTTGGCGACGTCAGGCAATGTCCTTGACAAAAAGAACTGACACAATAGATGGATGTGCAACAAAGACATACCTGGGTGACGACAAGCAGTCATCAAGTGATCATTGCAAGAGATGATGTCCTTTTGCCGTTTAATTCAGCACAAAATGTTATTTTCACGTCCAGCTAGTTAGTGAGTTATCCATTCGTTATGTTTCGATTCATTAACTTGACGGCCTGCCCACATTTCAATTGTGTAGTCCTGTAGTTATTATCTAGCATCCAGGCCCTCAGCTCCACAACCGTCGTTCTTCACCTCCACAACTGTCGTTCCTCATCTCCACAGCTGTCGTTCTTCATCTCCACAATTGTTGTTCTTCACCTCCACAACTTTTGTTCTTTATCTCCATAACTGTTGTTCTTCTCCTCCACAACTTTTGTTCTTCATCTCCACAACTGTTGTTCTTCACCTCCATAACTGTCGTTCTTCACCTCCACAACTGTTGTTCTTCACCTCCACAACTGTCCTTCTTCACCTCCACAACTGTTGTTCTTCACCTCCATAACTGTCGTTCTTCACTTCCACAACTGTCGTTCCTCATCTCCACAGCTGTCGTTCTTCATCTCCACAATTGTTGTTCTTCACCTCCACAACTTTTGTTCTTTATCTCCATAACTGTTGTTCTTCTCCTCCACAACTTTTGTTCTTCATCTCCACAACTGTTGTTCTTCACCTCCATAACTGTCGTTCTTCACCTCCACAACTGTTGTTCTTCACCTCCACAACTGTCCTTCTTCACCTCCACAACTGTTGTTGTTCACCTCCATAACTGTCGTTCTTCACCTCCATAACTGTCGTTCTTCACTTCCACAACTGTCGTTGTTCACCTCCATAACTGTCGTTTTTCACCTGCAAAACTGTCATTCTTCACCTCCACAACTGTCGTTCTTCACCTCCACAACTGTTGTTCTTCACCTCCATAACTGTCATTCTTCACCTCCATAACTGTCGTTCTTCACCTCCATAACTGTTGTTCTTCACTTCCACAACTGTCGTTGTTCACCTCCATAACTGTCGTTTTTCACCTGCAAAACTGTCGTTCTTCACCTCCACAACTGTTGTTCTGATGATCCCTTTCATCAGTTTTCTGTCAGCCAGGGCTTTGCAATGACCTTCACTGACCTAGCTGACATTCTGGTTAGGCGGAAATTGATTCAGTGTAAAATGAGAATCGTTTTGACTGAAACTGGAGAAAGGGCATCGTGATGTGACTGATGACTTACTTCGTGTGATGCTGTCTGCATCTCAGTGCCAGAAAACAGCCACAAAGTTCTCATCGCAAGCGGTTCTCGGCCACAAAATTCAGCAGAGCAGCAGCCTGTGTTCACTCCCTCAACCGCTTGGCTTTTTGGAAAACTGCATTAGCCATTTGCAAACGTAAGATTTGCTGAAAAGTTGCACACACCAGTATCTAATGCCTCACATTCGTATTTGTAGTGTTGTTGCGGTGACACAAACGTGTGACTCAAACCACAGTGAGACAGAAAGAGATGGTGGATGCGAAGAAGGGCGGAGTTGAAGGGGGAGGAAGATAGACAGAAGCTGTGTTCCCATCAAGCTATTTCTGTGACTTTTCAAGTTTTGATCCATGACATTTAAACCGAAATGCCAAACTTTGGACAATAAAATCCATATGGCACTCTGAGCGTCATGGCTTACGTGGAGGAGTTGAAGTACAACACGGAGCGATGCAGATGGCCTTAATTCCTGTCAGTGTTTCTAATAATGAAGCCTTATCGTGGCCGGGACACTGCCAGATAGTTCATTAACTTAAATCCACTAATGAAATAGTTAATTATTCACATTTTTGGTAATACTTTTTTCACCGCCCATCTGTTAGAGGTAAATTAGAGAATCCTTGTTGGTAGTTTGATCTAATTAGATTGTAGTTATTGATTAAAAAACAATAAATAGGGTTAAAATGCTTATACATTGCACCCTGCCTGTAACCCTTTAAAATGAAGTGTTCCTCAAACATTTCTTCTTCTGCAGTTTCAAAGATGTGCTTGACATTTTGATGGAAACCTAGTGTGGTGGGGTTGTGGCCTCTAGTGACATCTTACATAGCTATCAGATGCGCGCGCACACACACACACACACCAGCCTGTTTAAACAAGTATCAAGGCTGTTGTAGAGCAGTACGACGGAGAAGATGGAGACTTAACAGAGGTAGAAGTGTATACAGATGGATGGTTTTATTCACGTGATACTTTAGTATGTGTGATGTACAAGGCTAAAGAAAGTAATACGCTGACTTACAGACAGTAAATACACAGTCTTTTCCCCTGCGACCTTCTCGGTTGTATCTGTTGAAGTATTCTGAGTTTGACATTCATTTGCGGTCTTCAGTTACAGCTGCGCAGTGTTGCTTCTAGGATGTTTTATGCGAGAGCCACAAAGGAGCACAAGTTGTTGTGAGGGGCCAAATTACTATCTTACTCTTATGCAGATTTCTTTTCTTCTTGTACAGTGCCAAGTGACACCCAGTTTGCTGTACTGGGTCTTTTTCAGAACTGTACAAGTAATATGACGATGGCAAAATGAAAGTCTAGACTCTAACTTCACAGTTATCAGTATGAAACCAGAACCCATTCATTTTCCTTAAATTTATGTTGCCGTGAAAATTATTAATATGTTTTGTGTTTGGATTGAGCAAGAATTAAGAGGCACAAATTAAAATAAATGAATCATAAAAAGTAATTAATTAAAGTTTAATGAATTAATCACTTAATTAATTAACTAATCAAAATTTAAGTTAGAAATAATGAAATTAAATCAAGAAAATTTAAATTTATTAAAATAAATTAAACAAATTAAAATAAAAAAATAAATAGGGGTGCATGCTATATCAGTCAGTTTATTGGTATTGGCCAATGATTACTTTAAAATTTGCTATCCACATCCAGTCAGATGTCAAAATGATGCCTGATATGTTGCATACATATGATGATACATTTATTATGTCGCTCCGGCGATAATGGGCTTTGATGGCATGACGGGTCACTCCGTCTTTCCATAGCCTATAAAGAAATGTCAGCCCTTTTAATATTTACAACATACACCGATCATCCAAAACATTAAAACCGCCTGCCTAATACTGTGTAGGTCCCCCTCATGCCACCAAAACAGCTCTGACCCATCGAGGCATGGACTCCACAAGACCTCTGAAGGTGTCCTCTGGTATCTGGCACCAAGACGTTAGCAGCAGATCCTTTAAGTCCTCTAAGTTGTGAAATGGGGCCTCCATGGATCAGACTGGTTTTTCCAGCACATCCCACAGATGCTCGATCAGATTGAGATCTGGGGAATTTGGAGGCCAAGGCAACACCTTGAACTCTATCATGTTCCTCAAACCATTCCCGAACAATTTTTGCAGTGTGGCAGGGAGCATTATCTTGCTGAAAGAGGCCACTGCCATCAGGGAATACCGTTGCCATTAATGGGTTTACTTGGTCTGCAACGATGTTTATGTAGGTGGTATGTGTTTAAATTAACATCCACATGAATGCCAGGACCCAAGGTTTCCCAGTAGAACATTGCCCAGAGCATCACACTGTCTCTGCCGGCTTGCCTTCTTCTCATAGTGCATCCTGGTGCCATCTCTTTCCCAGGAAAATGACACACAGGTGCCCGGCTGTCCACATGATCTAAAAGAAAACTGATTCATTGGACCAGACCACCTTCTTCCACTGCTCCATGGTCCAGTTTTGATGCTCACGTGCCCATTGTAGGTGTTTTCGGTGGTGGAGAGGGGTCATCATGGGCACTCTGACTGGTCTGCAGCTACACAGCCCCATATGCAGCAAGCTGTGATGCACCTGAAACCTGTCTATCATAGCCAGCATTAACTTTTTCAGCAATTTGAGCCACA
Source organism: Lampris incognitus (assembly GCF_029633865.1). NCBI lineage: Eukaryota > Metazoa > Chordata > Actinopteri > Lampriformes > Lampridae > Lampris > Lampris incognitus. The sequence goes on along the minus strand of NC_079231.1, from coordinate 24,143,295 downwards.
GTAGCTCTTCTGTGGGATCAGACCAGACGGGCTAGCCTTCGCTCCCCACGCACATAAATGAGCCTTGGGTGCCCATGACCCTGTTGCTGGTTCACTGATTGTCCTTCCTTGGACCACTTTTGTTAGGTGCTGACCACTGCATACCAGAGACATCTCACAAGACCTGCTGTTTTGGAGATGCTCCGACCCAGTCGTCTAGCCATCACAATTTGGCCAATCAATAAGGAAGTGTTCTATAGACATCTGTGTCTGCACCAAGCGTTACGTTTATGGCATAATAATAGATACATTCCAGGAAACTAAGACACATGGTGATGCTATGAAATGGAAAATAGCAGTATTGGCTGAAATGACCGTGGAAATTATTGGTTGTCGGATATCAGAAAATATTTCAGTATCATGCGTCCTTAGTAAAAGTCACACAGTCTTGACTTGAATATCCCCGTGCTTCCATAAATCTAGAAGCAGTCATTCATTCTGAAGTCATAAAGGTGACATCCAACAGTTTCACCTCTTATTTTCTTGCTTTGTCTATGCATAAAAGTCAGAGTATATTCAATGGAAAAATTAAAGGGTTCTGTTAGTGATCATGTCAGGAACACCCAGAGTAGAAATAGTAGGTTTGTAACATTTACAGAGATGTCACCGATTGACAAATGTTAAGTTTATTCAACGTCAAATGAGAGAATTGTCCACTTTAAGAGCTGCCACCATGCAGCAGAGCACCTTTTCCTGTGTTTCCTTCAGTGTTTAAACATTTCGAGGTCTTTATTCATATACAGTGTACGTACATATTTCCTTTTTACCAGTTTCTCCTAAAATACATTATTTTGTATCATGAGAGAAGGAATTATGTCACTCAGTTTATTTATATACATATTTCCTCTGTTGACATTATGAATATACATTTCTCTTAACATGTATTTATTCTGATCATAAGATAATTTTCTATTTTGAGAGGACACTGTTTACCTTATAGGCCAGCAGGCACAACCTAATGCTATGGGCTCTTGTACACACAGACAGAGGCTGAGCGCAGAGGGAAAATAATGTGTGGCGATAGCTGTCACAGTTGGTGAAGAAGCAGTCATGAGCAAAAGGCGGACAGTAGTTTCCGGCGAGGCCAGGGGCCAGGTCAGTCAGAACACAGGATGCAGCACATGCAGATGTTACCAGCACATCGCTGCATCTCTGTTCTGAAATAGGGGTTGAGATTTGCTTTTATAGAAGGAAAAGCTTTATTCATGTCAGAACTGAATCAGGGATCAGGAACACTTTTTGTCATTTTACATGAAATGGATCAAAATATTGCTTCCCCCAGCCCACAGAAGTGACAAAAAAGTGACAGACAAAAACACATCCAAAAACTACAAGAACACATACTATATCCAAACTAAACAAAAAAAAATCACTGTCCAGGAGAACAAATGCCAGCCAGGATGACTGTCGGACCTGCCGGTCTGCATGGGCTAGCAGTTAGCTTAGCTTGCCCGCTTCTGCGTCCTGTTGGACCGCTCTCTGTGTTTACTCTTTGAGCGCAGCTCTGAGCAAGGCAATGGGCCCACCGGATGCAGCAGACCAAGCTCCCCCAGCCGATCCAACGCCAGCTCTCCCAGCCAGAAACCTTCGACACACCTCCCCCCACTCCACACAACGACACTAAAACACAGTTAACACTAGGCAAGGCCGCCACCAGCCCACCCTCGGTGTTATCAGAACTGTTGGTCTGCATGGGTTAGCAGTTAGCTTAGCCTGCCCCGCTTGCTTGTCCTGTCAAACCACTGTCGATATTACCTCTTCGGGTGCAGCTCTGGACAGGGCCATGGTGCCTGGGCCCACCGGATGCAGCAGACCAAGCTCCCCCAGCCGATCCAACGCCAGCTCTCCCAGCCAGAAACCTTCGACACACCTCCCCCCACTCCACACAACGACACTAAAACACAGTTAACACTAGGCAAGGCCGCCACCAGCCCACCCTCGGTGTTATCAGAACTGTTGGTCTGCATGGGTTAGCAGTTAGCTTAGCCTGCCCCGCTTGCTTGTCCTGTCAAACCACCGTCGATATTCCCTCTTCGGGTGCAGCTCTGGACAGGGCCATGGTGCCTGGGCCCACAGGACGCAGCAGACCAAGCTCTTCCAGCCATCGAACGAAGACAAAACTTAGACGTAGACAAAGACACTGCATGGACGGTACTGGGTGAGGCCGCCGCAAACGTGAATTCGTGCTGCCATCTTCCCACACGAGACATCTCGCTTCTGCAGTCCTGCTTCTGCAGTCCATGCAGTGCACCAGGAAATGAAGTCCGCCCAACTATGTTGCATTCCCGTGTGGCGCTTTAAATGAAAAAACTACATGTTAAGCACATCTTTGAATTTCTCCGAATGCAGCTGTCTTTATTGCATTTCAATCACAACAATGCAGCAAACGCTTCAAAATGAAATGTAATCAGTCAGCTTCTGAATTGGAGGAGTGCTGTTGAGGAAGTCATCAGAGGGAATCGCTAAGGCTGCTATCTGCGGAACACGAGTTATGTCGTGTTTTGTAGTTTGAATGAACTTTAACATTGTTTTCAATTCAGACACTGGTTCAACATCTATTGTTGTGAAACAGAGATGAAATAGCCCTCCTGCTTTATCAAGTGGAAAGGTGAAAAACTTATCTAAATCATCAACAAAGCCAACCAACTCAGAGGTAACCGCTCGTTAAAAACAAAAATGAGAATGAGTTGGTTTTTAGTTTAGATTTGAAGGAAACTACAGAAAAAGTTTCCTTCTAGTAGTTCCTTCTATTAGTTCCTTCTACCAGTAAGTTGCGTCAGTGTCATGCAACTTACTAAGTTGTTATTGCATACAAGGCAAAAGACTGTTGGGAAGTGCTTATCTCTTTTCTAAGCAGTCAGCTCCGATTTTTGAGAATGAGTTTTCTAGTAGGTGATGAACCTACCTGACTCAAGTACATTTAAGAGACCTACGTATAGAAGGTATGCAGGTGTCGTCCAAGATGCGGAACTCAGCGGTAACGTGGCACTGAGTGGCAAAAAGACTGAGTGGCAGCGTTAACGTCCAGCTTGAATACAGCGAAAACGCATCTAAAATGGGAAAGAGCTGTGGTGCGACAGACTGCACTAATAGATTTCACAAGACATCGGAGTTATCTTTTTACAGACTACCGGAAGATAAGGTAAAGAGAAACAAATGGATCGCTGCAATTCGCAGAAACAACCGGAATCCAGGCACCGAATCATGGATTTGCAGTTCCCATTTTGTGTCAGGTGGGCTAACGTTAGGCTATGTTGGATTTTTGGGTAACGTTAAATGGTAAAATCATAAAGTCATATACTGTACTAACTACTCATCAGTTAAATATTTAGCATCTTTGATAAGTTTTTGTCAGCGTATTTTTTAAAAACGTCCTTGTGTTGTGTTCTACAAACAAAGGGGAGAATGGTGGGCTTAACGTTACAGTTTTCACAGTTATAACTTAATAAAATAAAATAAATAATTGTGCACACCTGCCCACATACAACCAGAATGTCCATCGTGTCCTCGTCACTTTAATTTCGCCAACAAATCCTGCCTTGAAGTACGACCAAGACTTTTGTATACCTTCAGGCTTTGCTTTGTGTATTTCCCTGGCGTGGAAATCAAGTACATATAAATATCAGGAAACTCGATTTGTGGCCAAATGTTAATGTCCATGGACCACTGGTTATTTGGTAAGCTCTACGGGTCCCTGTCAAGTCCAACTTCCTTTAATTTAAGCAGACAATCTTGTGTTATAATCCCGGTTTCACTGTTTCCCCTACTAGAAGCAGACATGTTGCGGGATGTTTTGCCACTCGCTGCGACTGAGGGGGCGTGTCCCAGTGGGAAAGTGACGTCAGTGGATACCCTCTATAGTTCGCTGTTGAAATTGTCACTGTTGAAAGCGTCCTGGGCGTATGTCGGTTGCTGAAATAGTAGAGGTTTTAATACCGCTGGTTGCAAAACACATGGCTGTTACTACCAGGACACCTTACATAGTAAATAAGCAAGTAGAGGACAGTGACGGAGGTGTCCATCTATAAAGGTTATAAAGGGGTGTAGATGTAGAGGACAGTGATGGCGGTGTCCACGTATAAAAGTTATAAAGGGGTGTAGATGTAGTGGACGGTGATGGTGGTGTCCATGTATAAAGGTTATAAAGGGGTGTAGATGTAGAGGACAGTGATGGAGGTGTCCATGTATAAAGGAAAAGGGTGTAGATTTAGAGGACAGTGATGGAGGTGTACATGTATAAAGGATATAAAGGGGTGTAGATGTCGAAGACAGTGATGGAGGGGTCCATATATAAAGGGGTGTAGATGTAGAGGACAGTAATGGAGGGGTCCATATATAAAGGGGTGTAGATGTAGAGGACAGTGATGGTGGTGTCCATATATAAAGGATATAAAGGGGTGTAGATGTAGAGGACAGTGATGGTGGTGTCCATATGTAAAGGATATAAAGGGGTGTAGATGTAGAGGACAGTGATGGTGGTGTCAATATTTAGAATGTCTTCGTAAAGTGTGTTATGTTTAGTTGGGTTTGCTTAGACAGAGAGGGAGAGGGGGGGGAGAGAGGGGGAGAGAGAGAGAGGGGGGGAGAGAGAGAGGGGGGGGGGAGGGGGAGAGAGAGAGAGAGCGCCTCTCCAGTGTCACGTAGTAGGAGTCCCTAGTTGCTGGGAACAGGGTTGAGAGGAGAATGATTCGAGGGAGCCATGCGTTCCCCATGACTCCCAGAGGAGGTGCAGCTTCTATTTATTACTCCGCTCGTCGCCTGACCTCGTGGGTGCTCCTCCGCTCCAGTGCAGCTCTGGAGACCTCATGCTGACATGGCTCGAGCTGTGCGGGGGACGAGCCTCCCGCTCTCGGGCCCCTCGTACGCAGCTGGAGTCGGTTGGAAACCGCAGGCCGTGTGTCGGGTCATCAGTCCTATCTGGCAGGGCCGCGCAGCGCTGCAGGGACATGCTGCAGGGACATGCTGCAGGGATATGCTGCAGGGACACGCTGCAGGGACATGCTGCAGGGACACGCTGCAGGGACACGCTGCAGGGACACGCTGCAGGGACATGCTGCAGGGACATGCTGCAGGGACATGCTGCAGGGACATGCTGCAGGGACACGCTGCAGGGACATGCTGCAGGGACACGCTGCAGGGATATGCTGCAGGGACACGCTGCAGGGATATGCTGCAGGGACATGCTGCAGGGACACGCTGCAGGGACATGCTGCAGGGACATGCTGCAGGGACATGCTGCAGGAAGCTCAGTGGCTGCGTGGGTTGGCTGTTGTTGTTTTTGTGTTGTTCTCTCTGCTTCCTGTCTGTCTTCCCATCTGTGTGTGTGTGCATGTGCATGTGCGCACACACTTGTCTTTTTGTCCATCTGTATGTGCACATATAATAATAATAATAATAATAATAATACATCTTATATAGCACTTTTCTAACACTCAGAGTCGCTTTACAATAAACGGGGTAAAACAAGACAACAGATAAACACAACAGACACACAGGGGTGGAGGGGAAGGGGGGA
>NC_079231.1:24030241-24132741 GCF_029633865.1 Lampris incognitus | reverse complement strand
TACTTGAATCTAGTTAAAAATTCCACTAGCATCTCTCTTAAACATCTCCATGCCTCCAGAGGTATGTCATCTGGAATAACCACATTTCCACTCTTCATCCTCTTCATAGCTGCCCTCATTTTCATCTTTGCTTATCCACCACACCTCTTGATTCACTATCCCCATATCATCCAACCTTCTCTCTCTCTCTCTCTCTCTCTCTCTCTCTCTCTCTCTCTCTCTCTCTCTCTCTCTCTCTCTCTCTCTCTCTCTGTCTCTCTCTGTCTCTCTCTCTCATTTTCTTGGTTCATCAGCCCATCAAAGCACTCCTTCCACCTTCTCAACACACTCTCCTCACTTGTTAGTACATTTCCATCTCTATCCTTCATCACCCTAACCTGCTGCACATCCTTCCAAGCTCGCTCCCTCTGTGTAGCCAATTGGTACAAGTCCTTTTCTCCTTCCTTAGTGTCCAACCTCTCATACAACTCTCCATACACCTTTTCTTTTTGCCTCTGCTAGTTCTTTGCCTTACACCGCATCTCCTTGCACTCCTATCTACTTTCTTCTCTCTGACAACCCCACATCTTCTTCGCCAACCTCACCAACTCTGTATATTTTCCTGAACTTCCTCATTCCAAGTCTCCTTGTCTTCCTCCCTCTTTCCAGATGACGCACCAAGTACCTTCCTAACTGCCTCCCTCACTATTTCTGCAGTGGTTGCCCAGCCATCCGGCAACTCTTCACTACCACCCAGTGTCTGTCTTAACTTCTCGCTGAACTCCATACAAAAGTCTTCCTTCTTCAATTTCCACCATTTGATCCTTGGCTCTGCCATCATTCTCTTCCTCATCTGCGTATAGGCATTATAAACAGAAAACACGAGTGTGTAGGTTGATTATTATTGAAATAAGTAAATAATTTCTACTTACATCTAGACACACTCTCCGGGCTTTTCACTGTGCAAAGACTTGACACTTAGCCAGCTAGCTAACTTTTCTGTGTGGATTTTGCTATGCAGTAGTATGCATGTCCATAATTATGGGCAGGCACACTTTGCACATTTTTGAACATACAGTATACTATAGACTCTGCTTGAGATCTTGGATACGATAGTGGCGAGATAAAGAGGGGTCTGTGCATGTGGGCCCCAATGCAGCTGCATTACTTGCATATAAAGTAGTTTCGCCTCTGGTAGCACATGTACTACCAAAATCACACATTGGCCCATGTCTACTAGACGCAAAGGATGTCCATTGTCCAGCTGCTTTTGCATGTTGGTCGTCTGGCATGCTCAGCCAGTGGTCCATGACAGGAGTGGTATCGAACTCCGCCATGTTAATGTCAGTGTTAGCCGCCTCAGTTAAACCTTGCGAAAAGTGGTGGGTAAAGCAGTTCTTTTCAGTGTACTGAATCATTAGAATCGATTCATTAAAAAGATTTGTTCACCGAATCCTTCGGGGGGGGGGGTATTTTGCAGTTTGCCTTTATTGATAGTCTACATTTTAAAAAAAAACAATCCCTAGGTCAAAAATCGAATACCCACCCAAAGAACGAATATCCGATTAGTCGAATACAAGGCGACGAGAACAAGGAAGTTTTGTTTCTGAGTGACACCTAGTTTATGCCCCTGGACACGGAGACCACAAATCCAAGCTGAACTTGCCTGTAGTTCTTCTTGTCACCAACTACGTCACTGACGTGTCAAATGACAAATGCCACAAGAACAGATTTTGCAACTACGTCCCAGAAACACAAGAGAACATTGGAAACAACTGCAGACATTTTTTGTTTGTTTGTTTTTTTCCCCCTTTTTTCTCCCCAATTGACCTTTCGCAAAGCCCCCCCCCCCCTTAGTTACTGTTGCTATGCCCGTCAATCTTTTCAGAACCATCCAGGAAGTAGCCGGAAAACCCCAAAACATGAAGGAAGAAACCAGCGCATTCCCAGACAAAATAAGTGATGTATTTTGGAGTAATTCATCCTGAATATCATCCCGTGAAAGGCAGAAGGGGTTACAGAATGCAGGAGGGACACATTCAGAATATTAAAAGTAAAACTGACTTGCGTGGACTCTGGGCTGCCGGGTACAACTGTAATTGAGGGTAAAGCTTACCGGTCACAATCAAAGAATGAGAAACCCCATCAACTAATTCTGAAACACACTGTGGACCAGCGGTGCTCTTGCGCTGCAGGGTAAGTTAAATATGTCAGCTATTATTGGTATATTTTTAATAATCCATTGTCAACATCACCGTATTATAGTGTTGACTTTGGCCAAGGTTCCCCATGTCGTTCTTTTATCCAGGCTTTTTCGGAGGTTCTGTATGGGCTCCTGGGGGGTCGGAGGTTCCGCCAGGGACATGCCCCGGGGCCAGGGGAACCGCCCCATGATTTTTTTTAGCTTCGGACCAGAACCGGTATTTTCAACAAAGTAAGGTAAACGAGATGCCTCCGCGGGCGGGGTGACTTTGCTGAATGGCCGGTCCCCACCTGGAGCTCGCAGAGGGGGAGAAAGCTTTAAAAAAGGCCGGATATGGGGAGGTCAGACTGGCCAGAGACCATCCCCGCCAACCCTCCCTGCGGGTCTTTGTGCTCTGAAATGAAAGGTGGAACCTGGCTAACTTGTGACTAGCATAACAGAGTTATGTTAGAGGGGCTAGCTATCATTAGCTATCATTAAATGAGGTATCTCTGGTCACATACTAAGCTGGTTACGTTCATCAGGTACATTAATAATGTTATTTTGTTAGTCAGTAACATGTTGTTGATATGTTGATAATGGTAATAATCATTGTGTGGGTAAAAGTAACAGTAATAATACGTTAGCTATATTAGCTATCAATAATAGCTAGTAGCAAGCTTAGCTTGGAGCAGACAGGTATTTTTGGTGGTTTTGGGTGGATGAAGCTGGCCATGGGGTCTGCTATACTGCCAAATCCATTGCCGACATTGCGCTTCTTGCGTTCTGGGTTTCGGGAAGGGAAAGAAAATTACACCCCTCCAAACTTTTCACATATCTAGTATCCAATCTGCAGATCCCATAGGCACACCGTTTCAGCATTTTGCTGTCTGAAAGCTTGACGGACTTACCTCACATAGAAACCGTTGCTAAGGTAGGATTGGACAAGCACCGTTCTGGGGCGGTACTTTGCGAAAGGTCAGTTGTATCCGGCCAGTTACCCCGCTCTTTCTGAGCTGTCCCTCTGCCGATCCAGGGAGGGCTGCAGACGACACTACACGTGCTATCACGGTATTCCCCCCAGTCCCCCCCCCACCCGAACAGGCCCCCAACCGACCAGAGGAGGCGCTAGTGCAGCAACCGGTACACATACCCACCACAGCCATGGCCAGACGTGTCTGTAGGGATGCCCGACCAAGCCGGAGGTTACACTGGAATTCAGACCGGCGATCCCCATGTTGGTAGGCAATGGAATAGACCACTATGCTATCTGGACGCCCGTGCAGATATTTTTCACACTATACCCCAAATTTGGATAGGTAGAAATAAGGTTGAAAATCAGCGAGTGGTCCTTTAAACCTTCAAATCCTCTTCACCGGATTCCTCTTCTCGTCTCTTTCGCTCAAAATAATCATTAATGGGCTTCATTTTTAGCGATTTCTCTGCGATACTGTTTAAACACGTCTTTCCCTTACTGACTGTAGGTTGTAATCTTTACTCGCACACTGTGCTCATAAATTATTTTCCTGGTTCACATATATCTATTTTTAGGCACAAATGCGAGTGAAATGATTTGCATATTTTACTGGTGAGACCTGCGAAACCAGCGACAGAGATTGGTTGAGACACAGATTCTCTGCTGGAAGAGATAGTGAAGATTGATGAGGTTCACAGTAGTTGTCCAAGGCTACTTTAACAGACAATCTGGCTGACTTGGCATGGTTTGGGCCCAGTCTAACTTCATATTTGCACTGCAGTAAATGAAAAGATAACGTTCTATTTCTGCAGGTTCCTGTCTAGCCTGATGACATCATAGTATAATCTATTTATGAGGGGTTTAATGGTCATTATCCTGTATCTGCAGTGATCGAAGGACCCGGTGACATCATAGAATCATCTTTGTATTTGGGATGTGATAATCAATTTTTCTCTGTGGCAGACATTTTTTTTAAACCCCCCCTCCTCCCTTTTCCCCCCAATTGTATCTGGCCAGTCACTGCACCACCCCCTCTACTGATCCAGGAGGGCTGCAGACTACCACATGCCTCTTGTGATACATGTGGAGTCCCCAGCCACTTCTTTTCACCTGACAGTGAGGAGTTTCACCAGGGGGACGTAGCGCATGGGAAGATCACACTGCCCCCCCCCCCCCCCGAACAGGCGCCCCGACCGACCAGAGGAGGTGCTAGTGCAGCGATCAGGACACACACACATCCAGCTTCCCACCCGCAGACACGGCCAATTGTGTCTGTAGGGATGCCCGACCAAGCCGGAGGTAACATGGGTAATCGAACCGGCGATCCCCGTGTTGGTAGGCAACGGAATAGACTGCTACACTACCCGGATGCCCTGTTGCAGACATTTTAATGCAGAAGCTGAAAAACAGTGTTATTTTGCTGTGGGTGTTGTAGTATTTTGGTGAGGAAAGTGTAGTTTGGGGTGGTCCTGTGTGTGTGTGTCTATAGTGTTTCTGGTAACACACACAGGCTTGATGCAGCATTAATTAGATCAGACCAAACTAATCGCTCTTGAATCACAACCTCCTCACATCTCCCCACGTCCATTGTCTCGTTCACGGTCACCTCATCCTCTTAAGAGATGACTAGGTGACAAGTCACGGCGAGGGTCATCGCCGTCCCGCTTTCGTTTTCCCGTCTACTTGACTGGCTAGGTGGACCAAGAACGCTCACGCACTAACACACACGGCAACATCCTGGGGAAGGAAGGGCGCTGCCCAGTAAATCCACATGTTCTGTCCACTGGGAGCTGTTTGAGGAGTGGTTGTTGCCTACGTGGGTGAAGGTCACGCCGCGTGGCGTTTTCCTCATCCACTTCCACCACCCACCTTTTCCCAGCAGGTCTGAGAAGTTGCCCCGGAGAATTGCAGGCCTCTCATCGTGAAGTAATGTAGTTAATTCCCCTTTTACTAGTTTTGTTTTCACGAGGATAACCTGGCCCTTGTCTTGTCTCATTTCCAAGAGGGCTTATTTTTAAAATATGAAATATGGAAATCTGCCCCTCCTGTGTGTAAATGTAAATACGTCCCTGTCTCCCAGTCTATTCAGACCCCGTCACGCTCTGATAATGAGGCTCTTGTGTCGGCACCGCCGTAACATGCAAATCCACACTGAAGTGTGTCCCCGGGGCCGGTGAGCTCTGTCTCGCTCGCTCTGTCTCGCTCGCTCTCTCCTGTTACGGCCGGGTGCCCGCTCCCCTCCTCCCCCCTCCATCTCTCTCGCCTGTTATGGTCCAGGATTACTTCTGTTGGAAGGCAGCTGTTGCATAATAGACGCAAGAGTAGCGCGCACTCGCATCCTGACCAAAAGAGAGATGGGGACGAAGAGGCAAGGGCGGACCCTTCATCACTATAGAGCTGTTGTGTGTGTGTGTGTGTGTGTGTGTGTGTGTGTGTGTGTGTGTGTGTGTGTGTGTGTATGCTGGGGTGGGGGGCAGAGAGAGGAAAGAATATAAACATCGTTGAGGAGGAGGCATTGTGGAAAGTGGTATAACATAGGAAACAGCCCCCCCCCCCAAACACACACAGTGGAAATTAATAGTCGCGTTGATAGTGGTGGTATTTTGTTTTGAACCCTTCCATTGGCCACTTCTACTGAGGGTAAAGTGTGTCTCGGACGAGGTGGATGGGTACTGCCACACCGTCTACACTCATGGATTTCTGTGCAGAAAAATCTAATACAGATGAGTTTGTTCTAGGTTAGATTGTTGCCTACTGTATTGAGGTGCTGGTAGGACACACGCACATGCACGCACAGACGTGTGGTGGACCTACATACAAGACGTGTACTTTTGCAGGTCAGGAAGATGCCTAGCTAGGCTGCGGCCTAGGAAGTGGAGCACAGTCGTTGTCGATACTTAGCTCACGGGGAAACACGTTACCATCGTGTTCTTCAGTCATCTGAAGGCCAGGCGAGTTGCCAAGCACTCTTGTGTCATGTGTTTGAACTGGCCACCCTAAGTGGAGCTGAACAAAAGAAACCACCATGAGCAAAACATACCACATTCCAGCAGCTAATATTTATCTACGATTATAACAGAGCTAATGTTTAATACGTATTATGTAAATAATAATAACTCTGACTAGAAATTGTGGTCTACAAACCTTTGCAGTACAATCGAATACCATCCTTTTTCGATTGGAATGCGAAGCTGGATCATCCCTCAGAGCAATAACGGGACTTTGGCTTCCATCGATGGCACCTGCACACATAGCGTAACCTTACTCTGCAAATCCAACTAGGGTCTTCTGAATGTCTAACCATTTCAGTTGGCAAAAAAAAAAACAAAAAAACCCCCCCAAACACTTGGAATATGACGTAATTTCCGCTTCCGGTGTGGGATCCTCCCACGCGCTACATCCACGTGGCAAACTCCTCACTGTCAGGTGAAAAGAAGCGGCTGGTGACTCCACATGTATTGGAGGAGGCATGTGGTAGTCTGCAGCCCTTCCCGGATCGGCAGAGGGGGTGGAGCAGCAACCGGGACAGCTCGGAAAATAGGGTAATTGGGCAAGTACAATTTAGGAACCCCCCCCCCCCGCAAAAGAAAAAAGAAAAAGAAATTGAGTCCCTGTCATGTTTAATTCAGCATAATGCAGCATTGGTTCATAAAAATTCTACCAAACATTTCTTTACTGAGCCTGAAATGCGGATATCAAAGTGTGACAGGACGACAGTCCCTCCATATTCTGGTTTCCATTAAGCAATGCTACGCCAGGATTTCATGCACTCAAACTTGGCTGCCTTCACACTTACAAGAAAAAGAGTGGCTGTAGTGGATTTGTTATTAATTGATGACAGCATAGGAATAAACAGCTGTATTTAAAAAGAAATAACTGTCACTAACTCCAAGGCATCTTACAGTTGTTATGAGTTGACTGGTAGTTGCTCACTACACCTAATAGCTTGTTATATCACACCCAAAAGCTTTTCAATTTGATTGAGTGCAGACCTTGGCAGTAAACTGAATTCACTGTGGTTTTTGTGGAATCCTTACTGGGAAATGCTAACTTTGTGGTTTGGGGAGGGTTCTGGAGAAAACACCCATTAGCAGGTGAATACACTGATGCTACAAAGAGATGCTACTAGAGTTGCTTTTGAATGGCACGGTGTCCCAGTGGTAAGTGCTGTTGCCTCACAACAGGAAGGTCCTGGGTTCGAACCCCAGGTCATCCCAGGTCCATTCTGGGTGGAGTTTGCATGTTCTCCCTGTGTCTGTGTGGGTTTCCTCCGGGTGCTCCAGTTTCAGCACCATCAAAAAGACATGCATGTTAGGGTTAATACTCCTCCTGTCTGTGTCCCAGACCAAGGCAGTGGAAAGAAGAACTGGAGTTGGTCCCCGGGTGCTGCAGCTGCCCACTGCTCCTATACAATAGGATGGATTACATGCAGAGAAGATATTTCACTGTAATCTACAATTTCATTCAAAGAAGGTTGAATCAGTTCATCTGGACACAACATTTATTGACCGGTAGTTTTCATCACTCAACTAAGTGACCTCTTCAGTCTAAACTGACTGCAGGTGTCCTATCCCCATCCCTGATAAACAATACAGTACAGTTGCATAACGACTGAAACCAACGACCAGTTTCATGTGTAAATATGGGTGTGCCACTAACTAGAGTTTCGATGGCTATGTGTACTATTCACAGAGGATTAGGGCATGTTTGTAATCACAGCATTGTAACATGGTGACAGATGTACTCTTAGGCCCTCCCTCAGTTTAGGGATGGTCGTTCCCTCTTCACATAGATGGCCTCTGACTCCCCGTTCAAACCAGCGTTCCTCCCTATAAAGGATGTGCACATCCTCATCCTTGAAAGAGTGGCCACTGGCCTGTAGATGGGTGTAGACTGTGTAGATGGGTGTGGACTGTGTAGATGGGTGTAGACTGTGTAGATGGTGTAGACTGTGTAGATGGTGTGTAGACTGTGGAGTCCTGGCCTGATGTGTTAGCTTGCCTGTGTTGTGCCATTCTTTTGGCCAGCATCTGTTTGGTTTCCCTGATGTACAAGTCACGGCAATCCTCCTGGCACTTAACAGCTACACTATATTGCTCTGTTTGTGCCAGGGGGACCTGATCCTTGGGGTGGACCCATTTCTGGCACAGCGTGTTTTGGGGTTTGAAAGCAACTGATACACGGTGTTTGGAAAATACGCATCTCAACTGTTCAGACACTCTTGCCACATACAGAATCAGCACTGGTTTACGCTTACACAGCTGTTGTGCTTCTCCTCTCTTGGATCGGCTGGTGCACTGTTTGGGGTCTTCCTGGCTTTGACAGACACTGAATTAGGATAACCACACTTAACCAGGGCCTGTTTAATGTGGGATTTCTCCCCTTCCCCGGCCGCTGTGTCGGTGGGGACGTTGTCAGCTCGGTGGTACAGCGTCCTGATGACTCCTAGTTTGTGCTCCAGCGGATGACGAGAGTCAAACCTGTACTGATTTCACTGTGTAAGGAGGCCAGCCTGTCATTTTTCACATCCTCCCTGGTAACTAAACTCCCCTTTGATCAAGGGTCTCTACGTGCTCCAAGAAAACACACCCCAAACATCACACCACAACCACCAATGCTGGCTATCTTCATACACTAGTCTTCTTATTAGTGTGAAACTGAATGAAGCAGTGGTCAGCGCGGTCACCTCACAGCAAGAAGGTCCTGGGTTTGAGCCCCGGGGTAGTCCAACCTTGGGGGTCGTCCCAGGTCGTCCTCTGTGTGGAGTTTGCATGTTCTCCCCGTGTCCGCGTAGGTTTCCTCCGGGTGCTCCGTTTTCCCCCCACAGTCCAAAGACATGTAGGTCAGGTAAATCGGCTGAACTTAATTGTCCCTAGGTGTGAAAATGTGTGTGTTTGTGTCGGCCTGTCGGCCTGTCCAGGGTGTCTCCCCGCCTGCCGCCCAATGACTGCTCGGGTAGGCTCCAGAACCCAGTTGGGATAAGCGGCTTGGATAATGGATGGATGGATGGATGAATGAATGAAGCAAGATGCCGACCAGTCATTGTTCTTCCAGGCCTTCTTCAGTTAGTGTTTTGTTCCTTAGCCTGCTGCAAGTTCAGTGAGCTTTTAGGGCAGTACTTCAACTCAACATCTGTACATATCAAAGTGCAGCAAGTTTTGCACCCTTTTATGTTTTCTTTTTTTCTTTTTTTTTCTTTTTTTGCCGCAAACCATGTACTGGACTATCACTTCTGTAATTGTACTCTGTGTTACCCTAGTCTCACTCTTCTCAATTGTGAACCTCTTTCACCAGTGTGTGATTTTGACCACAGCCTGTCGCTGCTTGGATGCCCTCAGTGTGGTGATCAGTCTGCTTTGAGAAAAGAACAGGTGTCCCTAAAGAGTTATAAATAGAGGACATTTCTCAGTTTGTGAACTAATATTTAGCTTTACTTCGAGCTACCACGTGACCCCCATGCATGCATATGTTCCTGCATCCTTACTATTGACATGTCAATGTTTTGACTTAAGGGAATGATTTGTAGGTAAGGTTTTGTTTCCCGTCATACAGGTCTAAAGACACAGCAATGCACCAGTTCTAATAGACCAACTAGGCTAAAAAATATTTGATATATCAATTAGATTTTTTTTTTTAAATTGATGGGCGTCCGGGTGGCGTAGCGGTCTATTCCGTAGCCTATCAACACGGGGATCGCCGGTTCGAATCCCCGTGTTACCTCTGGCTTGGTCAGACGTCCCTACTAACACAATTGGCCGTGTCTGGGGGTGGGAAGCCAGATGTGGGTCTCTGTCCTGGTCACTACACTAGTGCCTCCTCTGGTCGGTTGGGATGCCTGTTCGGGGTGGAGGGGGAACTGGGGGGAATAGCGTGATCCTCCCACGCGCTACGTCCCCCTGGTGAAACTCCTCACTGTCAGGTGAAAAGAAGCGGCTGGTGAATTCATATGTATCGGAGGAGGCATGTGGTAGTCTGCAGCCCTCCCCGGATCGGCAGAGGGGGTGGAGCAGCGACCAGGGCAGCTCGGAAGAGTGGGGTAATTGGCCAAGTACAATTGGGGAGAAAAAGGTGGAATTTTTTAAAAAAAAAGTTTTTTTTTTTTTTTGATGAATCTATAAAATCTCTTGACCACAAGGGTTTAGATGCAGCACTCCATCACAGATCTAATGGTCTAGTTTAGTTGTTTGAATATGTGAATATTGAGAGAAGCTATAGTTGAAAATCTTGTTCAGCAATCGTTTTATCTTGGGAACCATTGATGTATTTAGGAAACTCTGTCCTATTGACTGCCTGTTTGCACCATCAACATGTCCGCAGGAAGAAATAAGAGAATGGGGAGGAGAGAAGAAGGAAGACTAAAGAAGCAAACCTGACTGGGACAATCTTCTCATGGACCCTCATTCAGATGGATGGAAGGAAGGAAGGAAAAAATAAACGATAAAAAAATAAATAAAGACGAGCACATCACTGTGGAGGAGGCGCCTCACTCTGTCACCATGGATACCACCCTTTGTCATCGTAATATCCAAACATGAAGCCATATCCCACATTAGATCCCTGGCTCACACACAAGGAGATCTGAGATTAGGCAGAGAAGACGAGGGAGGAGATCTGGGGAAAAAAGGGACCACTTAATGGAAATCAGCGTACCTCCCATTACATAAAATAATACGTTGCGCATCATATCATACTAGATATCATATCCATCTGTATAGCGTCTACATCAGTCTACCCGGTTCCTAGTCACCATGAATACCTTCTTCCGACGTCATTTTCGTGATCACCAAAAAAGACCCAAGGGCCATACTGTCGTCCCTCGACTCGGTCCTGCTGTACCAGCTAGCAAAGCCAGGAGGCGCTCCAGTGTCGGTCTGCCTTCAGCTGCTCTGGCACAGCGCAGGCGGTCCTCGGTAGGTCTACCCATGGCTCCTATTGGCCAGCGCCGGCGGTCTAGCATCGGGTTGCTGGTGTCCAGTGGACAACTGCGGCGAGCAAGTTCCGATCTAGGATGGACAGATACGCGAGGGGGCGTTGTAGCAGGAGTAGGGGGAGGAGAGACGGATGGAGTTGGATGTGAAAAAGGAGAAATGGCAGTCCACAGAGGGACAGGGGAGTTTCAGAGTAAACCCTACGAAGCCAACGCTCAATCCAGTGCCGTGAACGTTTCCTATCTGCGTCGGGGGCAGGCTGTACGGCGTCATTGGGATCCTAAACTAAAATCCATTCAGCCCCATTTACTAAGACCTGCCATGTTGCTAGCTAGCTTTGTTCAGTTAGGTGAAGAGGTGGAAGAGAAGGAGGAGGAAGATGGCGATGGAGATGAAGCGTCAGTAACCTCCTCGACCTCCCTTTCCCACTCCGATGAAGAGCTAGAAAGTGAGGGCGAAGGAGGTGGAGGAGAGGGGAGAAAGACATGGTATGACAGCATACACGGAGAGAACGAGCCTGTGAGCTTTGGAACCCGTCCGTCTCGTTCATCTGACTTGAGCAACTGGCACAACCATCCCTCCCATTTCCAGTTGGCCGGTGCTATCACCATAGAGAACATTAATCGCCGCCGCTTGCTCCGCCCACCTCGCTGTCTGAGGCGTAACTCATCTCACCTGCTTTCAGCTGACTTGGTGTACCGCAGCCTCGGGACGTCATATGGAATCTACGGTCGATATAATCGCCGCAGATCAAATCAACAGTATCAGACTGCCACCCATGCAGCTGCAGCCAGTCTCGGCCAGCTGACGGCTCAAGATCTGTATTCCCATGCTGGGGCAAGAGAGCCCCATCCCACCCTCTCTCAGAGTTGGCTCCGTGGAAGCTGTTCTTCACCCCTGGGGATATACTATGACCCTAATTTGGATACATGGGACAGCTTCCTATCGTATGTAGCAAGATACACACACACATATATTCTTGTACTTCTATCTCTGTGAGGACACCTCATCGACTACATTCATGTTCCTAACCTTAATCATCACTGCTACATACCTAACCCTCAACCTTAATCTAATCCTTAATCTAACCCCAAACCAAAATCCTAAAGTAAACCCTTAAAGAAGTGAGGACCGGTGAAATTGTCCTCACTTTGCAAAAATGTTCTCACTCTAATGGTGAAAAACTAACATTAGTCCTCACAAAGATAGAGGTACAAGAACACACACACACACATACAAATACAGAGTGTGTATACTCCACTTTGCTGAGCATTCTAGGGTGTGAGGGTGCTTTTTGCTGTGGATTAGTTTTGCATGTGGAGTGTGTGTTGAGTGTTGTGAGTGTTGAGGTGACCATGCAGGTATTAGTGGCATGGAGCATTAATTCAGGCAGTTCTTATGGACTGGCAAAGTTAGATGTGTATTTTTGCATGGGTATGTATGCTGTACTGATTTTTTCTCTGTTTTTAATGAAGCAAAGAGATGCTGTCAAATCTGAAGCAGAGTTGGCCCTAATCCAGCAGCCTGACTATGTTTCAACAAAATGTGGCTTTTCGCTCTAGGAGCCATAAAGCAGTTTAATGGTGTTCTACACGTCCATGATAAAGAAGTGCTGTGACTTGAGGATGCACATTATCCGTCTAACACCTCAGAAACACAACAGCTGACATGGTCTAAATGCAATCAGCAGGTTTTTATTTTACCGAGCAGAACGTAGACATCCCACCTTTCCCGCCTCATCCATGGATTTCCGCATGGGGATGAGAAAGCAGAACACAATTAACATCGGTGCCAGTGGGGCGGGGGGAGGGAGGAGGAGGAAGGAGTGTCATAGTTCTCTGTAGTTTCACAGTCGTTCCCCTCATTGTGTTAGCTGACAGATGTGACATCCTCCCGTACCTGTGTGACAGGGACTACGTTTTGGAGCTAGAAAAATAGGACATGTCATGAGATGCGTGCAACTGGAGCTCAGTTTGTCCACAGTCCTCATTCGCCCTCTTGTGGCCAAGTCCATGAAGTCAACCTACATTTAATTAATTGGGAACAAGTTTGCACATGCAACCAACTTGTCTTGGGGAAATGTTGACAGAAAAAATGCCAAGGAGATCATATGAAAACTAGAAACATTTTCAAGTTTGCAGTTTTATGGCAGTTCATTTTATCATTTCGGTGCAAGAATAAATGAAATACAGGTATTTCTCCATCCATCCATCCATCCATCCATTATCCAAGCTGCTTATCCCAGTCGAGTTCACGGGGATGCTGGAGCCTATCCCAGTAGTCATTGGGCGGCAGGCGGGGAGACACCCTGGACAGGCCGCCAGTCCATCACAGGGCCGAGACACACACACCTAGGGACAATGTAGTACGGCCGATTCACCTGACCCACGTGTCTTTGGACTGTGGGAGGAAACTGGAGCCCCCGGTATGATGCTCAGTAATCCAGGTAAGCAAATCAAAGAAGATTGAATCGGTTCAGCTGGATACACCATGCACTCTAACAGATCTAGCAACAGCACAGACCCGTGCTGATAAGCTCGAGAGAACAGCCTGGAAAAGGACTGGATGTACATATGTAAATAACGTATGGCAGTCTGAGGACGGATGTCCTTGCCTGCCTAAGTGTTTGTTTCCTTATTATGTGGAATTGGCACATGGGAAGGACCATGTGTCGGCCCTGTGATGGACTGATGGCCTGTCCAGGGTGTCTCCCCACCTGCCGCCCAATGACTGCTGGGATCGGCTCCAGTATTCCCATGATCCTGAGAGCAGGATAAGCAGTTTGGCTGATGGATGGATGGATAGAAGTGACACTGTGTCCTTCTTTAAACAGACCTAAACATTTACCAATTTGCACTTGGTTTGAATTTTTTCAGTGCCGAATTCAAATTCTAAGATTTACTTGACCTAGAGCTGGGGAATTTTGGGTCAGCTGTATTAAAAATTAGGAAAGTCCATCTCACCATGTACCCTAAGATGGTTATTCCTTTTATAAAATGACCGACTCCAAATTCAGAGAAGGTTTGTGTGAATCATTGTGTTCTTTTTTCATTTTATGATGTCGTAACATGAGAATCTTTGCAGTAATAGAAAAAGTTTCGACTAGTTTTTTGACTAGTGGCTTGGACGAGCCGCTGTGACATAGCTGTTAGGTCAAACTGAGTCTGGACACTGTCGAACCCAGAGATTTCTAGACACCCTTCCTCCCACCGTTGAATTTCCCACTTACTCCCAGTGCTGGTAAACGCCTTGGCATGAATAACACATGCTGTAGCTGTCAGTTATTATATAATCTTAATAAGCAGCAGCACACCTGCCCCGGGAGCCCAGCGGTCTGTCACTTAGCTGTTAAAAGGTCCCAAACCCCCTGACTGGTAGTGCCACAAACTGACAAAGACCTTATCAAGTCAAGGAACCCGTTTCTCTTCTTGCGCTGTGGTCGTAAAAGGAATCTGAGAGTGGCCTTCATTTGACGCCGGTTTCAAATCACAGCAGGCATTGTTCCTCAAAGCTGCTGGGAGGGAAGTGGACTCGGTGACTCACGAGCAGCAAGAAGAGCAAGACAAAATATCATCGTCACAGCTCCCCCTTTTTTCCATTTATTGTGCCTATTTACCACCTTTTTTATGTTTTTATCCCCCTTTGTCTCCCCCTTTGCCAAATACCACACTTTTCCAGGCCATCCTGGTCTCTGCTCCACCCCCTCTGCCGATCCGGGGAGGGTTGCAGACTACCACATGCCTCCTCCGATACATGTGGAGTCGCCGGCTGCTTCTTTTCACCTAACGGTGAGGAGTTTCACCAGGGGGATGTAGCACATGGGAGAATCACGCTATTCCCCCCCAGTCCCCCTCCTCTCCTGGGCTTTGTCAAGATAACAGACATCCCACCTCTCCTGGACTTTATCACTTGATAAAGCCCAGGAGAGGTGGGATGTCTGTTATCTTGATAAAGTCCAGGAGAGGTGGGATGTCTGTTATCTTGATAAAGCCCAGGAGAGGTGGGATGTCTGTCATCTTGATAAAGTCCAGGAGAGGTGGGATGTCTGTTATCTTGATAAAGTCCAGGAGAGGTGGGATGTCTGTTCTCTTGATAAAGCCCAGGAGAGGTGGGATGTCTTGTTATCGTGATAAAGTCCAGGAGAGGTGGGATGTCTGTTATCTTGATAAAGCCCAGGAGAGGTGGGATGTCTGTTATCGTGATAAAGCCCAGGAGAGGTGGGACGTCTGTTATCTTGATAAAGTCCAGGAGAGGTGGGATGTCTGTTATCTTGATAAAGTCCAGGAGAGGTGGGATGTCTGTTATCTTGATAAAGTCCAGGAGAGGTGGGATGTCTGTTATCTTGATAAAGTCCAGGAGAGGTGGGATGTCTGTTATCTTGATAAAGTCCAGGAGAGGTGGGATGTCTGTTATCGTGATAAAGTCCAGGGGAGGTGGGATGTCTGTTATCTTGATAAAGTCCAGGAGAGGTGGGATGTCTGTTATCTTGATAAAGTCCAGGAGAGGTGGGATGTCTGTTATCTTGATAAAGTCCAGGAGAGGTGGGATGTCTGTTATCTTGATAAAGTCCAGGAGAGGTGGGATGTCTGTTATCTTGATAAAGTCCAGGAGAGGTGGGATGTCTGTTATCTGGATAAAGTCCAGGAGAGGTGGGATGTCTGTTATCTTGATAAAGTCCAGGAGCGGTGGGATGTCTGTTATCTTGATAAAGTCCAGGAGAGGTGGGATGTCTGTTATCTTGATAAAGTCCAGGAGAGGTGGGATGTCTGTTATCTTGATAACGCCCAGGAGAGGTGGGATGTCTGTTATCTCGATAAAGGCCAGGGGAGGTGGGATGTCTGTTATCTCGATAAAGCCCAGGAGAGGTGGGATGTCTGTTATCTCGATAAAGCCCAGGAGAGGTGGGATGTC
The DNA here is from genome assembly GCF_029633865.1 of Lampris incognitus. Classification (NCBI taxonomy): domain Eukaryota; kingdom Metazoa; phylum Chordata; class Actinopteri; order Lampriformes; family Lampridae; genus Lampris; species Lampris incognitus. The sequence continues at coordinate 24,116,765 of NC_079231.1, read as the reverse complement.
TGTTATCTCGATAAAGCCCAGGAGAGGTGGGATGTCTGTTATTGTGATGAAGTCCAGGAGAGGTGGGATGTCTGTTATCTTGATAAAGTCCAGGAGAGGTGGGATGTCTGTTATTGTGATAAAGTCCAGGAGAGGTGGGATGTCTGTTATCTTGATAAAGTCCAGGAGAGGTGGGATGTCTGTTATCTTGATAAAGCCCAGGGGAGGTGGGATGTCTGTTATCTTGATAAAGTCCAGGAGAGGTGGGATGTCTGTTATCTTGATAAAGCCCAGGGGAGGTGGGATGTCTGTTATCTCGATAAAGCCCAGGAGAGGTGGGATGTCTGTTATCTCGATAAAGCCCAGGAGAGGTGGGATGTCTGTTATTGTGATAAAGTCCAGGAGAGGTGGGATGTCTGTTATCTTGATAAAGTCCAGGAGAGGTGGGATGTCTGTTATCTTGATAAAGCCCAGGGGAGGTGGGATGTCTGTTATTGTGATAAAGCCCAGGAGAGGTGGGATGTCTGTTATCTTGATAAAGTCCAGGAGAGGTGGGATGTCTGTTATCTTGATAAAGTCCAGGAGAGGTGGGATGTCTGTTATCTTGATAAAGCCCAGGAGAGGTGGGATGTCTGTTATCTCGATAAAGCCCAGGAGAGGTGGGATGTCTGTTATCTCGATAAAGCCCAGGAGAGGTGGGATGTCTGGTATCTCGATAAAGTCCAGGAGAGGTGGGATGTCTGTTATCTCGATAAAGTCCAGGAGAGGTGGGATGTCTGTTATCTTGATAAAGTCCAGGAGAGGTGGGATGTCTGTTATCTTGATAAAGCCCAGGAGAGGTGGGATGTCTGTTATCTTGATAAAGCCCAGGAGAGGTGGGATGTCTGTTATCTTGATAAAGCCCAGGAGAGGTGGGATGTCTGTTACCTTGATAAAGTCCAGGAGAGGTGGGATGTCTGTTATCTTGATAAAGCCCAGGAGAGGTGGGATGTCTGTTATCTTGATAAAGCCCAGGAGAGGTGGGATGTCTGTTATCTTGATAAAGCCCAGGAGAGGTGGGATGTCTGTTATCTTGATAAATCCCAGGAGAGGTGGGATGTCTGTTAACTTGATAAAGTCCAGGAGAGGTGGGATGTCTGCTATCTTGATAAAGTCCAGGAGAGGTGGGATGTCTGTTATCTTGATAAAGCCCAGGAGAGGTGGGATGTCTGTTATCTTGATAAAGTCCAGGAGAGGTGGGATGTCTGTTATCTTGATAAAGTCCAGGAGAGGTGGGATGTCTGTTATCTTGATAAAGCCCAGGAGAGGTGGGATGTCTGTTATCTTGATAAAGCCCAGGAGAGGTGGGATGTCTGTTATCTTGATAAAGCCCAGGAGAGGTGGGATGTCTGTTATCTTGATAAAGCCCAGGAGAGGTGGGATGTCTGTTATCTTGATAAAGCCCAGGAGAGGTGGGATGTCTGTTATCTTGATAAAGTCCAGGAGAGGTGGGATGTCTGTTGTCTTGATAAAGTTCAGGAGAGGTGGGATGTCTGTTATCTTGATAAAGTCTAGGAGAGGTGGGATGTCTGTTATCTTGATAAAGTCCAGGAGAGGTGGGATGTCTGTTATCTTGATAAAGTCCAGGAGAGGTGGGATGTCTGTTATCTTGATAAAGTCCAGGAGAGGTGGGATGTCTGTTATCTGGATAAAGTCCAGGAGAGGTGGGATGTCTGTTATCTGGATAAAGTCCAGGAGAGGTGGGATGTCTGTTATCTTGATAAAGTCCAGGAGCAGTGGGATGTCTGTTATCTTGATAAAGTCCAGGAGAGGTGGGATGTCTGTTATCTTGATAAAGCCCAGGAGAGGTGGGATGTCTGTTATCTTGATAAAGTCCAGGAGAGGTGGGATGTCTGTTATCTCGATAAAGGCCAGGAGAGGTGGGATGTCTGTTATCTCGATAAAGCCCAGGAGAGGTGGGATGTCTGTTATCTCGATAAAGCCCAGGAGAGGTGGGATGTCTGTTATCTCGATAAAGTCCAGGAGAGGTGGGATGTCTGTTATCTCGATAAAGCCCAGGAGAGGTGGGATGTCTGTTATCTCGATAAAGCCCAGGAGAGGTGGGATGTCTGTTATCTTGATAAAGTCCAGGAGAGGTGGGTTGTCTGTTATCTTGATAAAGTCCAGGAGAGGTGGGATGTCTGTTATCTTGTTAAAGTCCAGGAGAGGTGGGATGTCTGTTATCTTGATAAAGCCCAGGAGAGGTGGGATGTCTGTTATCTTGATAAAGTCCAGGAGAGGTGGGATGTCTGTTATCTGGATGAAGTCCAGGAGAGGTGGGATGTCTGTTATCTGGATAAAGTCCAGGAGAGGTGGGATGTCTGTTATCTTGATAAAGTCCAGGAGAGGTGGGATGTCTGTTATCTTGATAAAGTCCAGGAGAGGTGGGATGTCTGTTATCTTGATAAAGTCCAGGAGAGGTGGGATGTCTGTTATCTTGATAAAGCCCAGGAGAGGTGGGATGTCTGTTATCTTGATAAAGTCCAGGAGAGGTGGGATGTCTGTTATCTCGATAAAGGCCAGGAGAGGTGGGATGTCTGTTATCTTGATAAAGCCCAGGAGAGGTGGGATGTCTGTTATCTTGATAAAGCCCAGGAGAGGTGGGATGTCTGTTATTGTGATAAAGTCCAGGAGAGGTGGGATGTCTGTTATCTTGATAAAGCCCAGGAGAGGTGGGATGTCTGTTATCTTGATAAAGCCCAGGAGAGGTGGGATGTCTGTTATCTTGATAAAGCCCAGGAGAGGTGGGATGTCTGTTATCTTGATAAAGTCCAGGAGAGGTGGGATGTCTGTTATCTTGATAAAGTCCAGGAGAGGTGGGATGTCTGTTATCTTGATAAAGCCCAGGAGAGGTGGGATGTCTGTTATCTTGATAAAGCCCAGGAGAGGTGGGATGTCTGTTATTGTGATAAAGTCCAGGAGAGGTGGGATGTCTGCTATCTTGATAAAGTCCAGGAGAGGTGGGATGTCTGTTATCTTGATAAAGCCCAGGAGAGGTGGGATGTCTGTTATCTTGATAAAGCCCAGGAGAGGTGGGATGTCTGTTATCTTGATAAAGTCCAGGAGAGGTGGGATGTCTGTTATCTTGATAAAGCCCAGGACAGGTGGGATATCTGTTATCTTGATAAAGGCCAGGAGAGGTGGGATGTCTGTTACCTTGATAAAGTCCAGGAGAGGTGGGATGTCTGTTATCTTGATAAAGTCCAGGAGAGGTGGGATGTCTGTTATCTTGATAAAGCCCAGGAGAGGTGGGATGTCTGTTATCGTGATAAAGTCCAGGAGAGGTGGGATGTCTGTTATCTTGATAAAGTCCAGGAGAGGTGGGATGTCTGTTATCGTGATAAAGCCCAGGAGAGGTGGGATGTCTGTTATCTTGATAAAGTCCAGGAGAGGTGGGATGTCTGTTATTGTGATAAAGCCCAGGAGAGATGGGATGTCTGTTATCTTGATAAAGTCCAGGAGAGGTGGGATGTCTGTTATCTTGATAAAGTCCAGGAGAGGTGGGATGTCTGTTATCTTGATAAAGTCCAGGAGAGGTGGGATGTCTGTTATCTTGATAAAGTCCAGGAGAGGTGGGATGTCTGTTATCTTGATAAAGTCCAGGAGAGGTGGGATGTCTGTTATCTTGATAAAGTCCAGGAGAGGTGGGATGTCTGTTATCTTGATAAGGTCCAGGAGAGGTGGGATGTCTGTTATCTTGATAAAGCCCAGAAGAGGTGGGATGTCTGTTATCTTGATAAAGTCCAGGAGAGGTGGGATGTCTGTTATCTTGATAAAGCCCAGGAGAGGTGGGATGTCTGTTATCTTGATAAAGTCCAGGAGAGGTGGGATGTCTGTTATCTTGATAAAGCCCAGGAGAGGTGGGATGTCTGTTATCTTGATAAAGTCCAGGAGAGGTGGGATGTCTGTTATCTTGATAAAGCCCAGAAGAGGTGGGATGTCTGTTATCTTGATAAAGTCCAGGAGAGGTGGGATGTCTGTTATCTTGATAAAGTCCAGGAGAGGTGGGATGTCTGTTATCTTGATAAAGTCCAGGAGAGGTGGGATGTCTGTTATCTTGATAAAGCCCAGGAGAGGTGGGATGTCTGTTATCTTGATAAAGTCCAGGAGAGGTGGGATGTCTGTTATCTTGATAAAGCCCAGGAGAGGTGGGATGTCTGTTATCTTGATAAAGCCCAGGAGAGGTGGGATGTCTGTTATCTTGATAAAGCCCAGAAGAGGTGGGATGTCTGTTATCTTGCCCAAACAAGAAAACTTGCATTTTCAGACCGTTACCGAGGTTAATGCTATTGGCCCGAACAGAGATATTTTTATTTATTGTAAATCATATTTCTTACCAGCAATTTCCGTGCCTCCCTGATACTGTGGCACAAATCATTTTGACTAATGTGAAAGAAAAACACTTATACAATATAATAAGGTGCATATAATATCCATAATCACCTTTTTGGCGTTGGGTAGTCCCTTGTGCGTTTTGACACCTTGTTTGGGGTTGGATTTTAAAGTCTTGTTGAGAGAATTTGGAATCATCAAGGAATACATGTTTTCCTAGTTTCAGACTGTACAAAGTGCCATTTCAGTCTATAAATCTCTAGTTTGACAGTGTTTTCTTCATCCTAACCATGCTGACTTTACCAGCTTGTGGCTGAAAAGGCAAATGAGCACATTTGCAGCAGCTTGCGTTTGATGCTTGCTTTCTTCTCTCCTTGCCTCCCTTCTTACCCGTTTCATACTCCATGTCTGTCTGTCTCCAGGAAAGCAATAGCTAAATGCGGCCTGCACCATCTGCCCTGTCAGCCCAGTTCTTCCCTGAGCAGGACCGACCCGGAGCTCAGTCTACGCAGCACTGTGGATTGGACTGTGAGTTCTGCCTTTGTATCACCTTCAGTGCAACCAGCAATCAATATGAAACCAAACACCGACACAGATTGTAGGTATCTGAGGTCCCCTAGTGGCTGAAGGGTGAAAAACGCTCCTCTTGTACCCGCCATACATTTAGGAGGAGACACTTTCAGAGGTAGGGAGAAGCTAAGAGTAGGCAATCTAGGTGGTACCCGCCGAACATGTAGGAGGAGACACTTTCAGAGGTAGGGAGAAGCTAAGAGTAGGCAATCTAGGTGGCAGGGATTATGACCTAATGAATTACTGGAATGAGCACGATAAACCAGAAGTTCTCATCCCCTCATTCCTCCATCCTGAAGCTCTGAGGACGTGATGCCAGCCACTTTCCCACTTTTTTGTTTTGGATTTCCCCCCCTTTATCTCCCCAGTTGTACTTGGCCAATTACCCCACTCTTCCGAGCCGTCCCAGTCACTGCTCCACCCCCTCTGCTGATCCGGGGAGGGCTGCAGACTACCACATGTCTCCTCCGATACATGTGGAATCGCCAGCTGCTTCTTTTCACCTGACAGTGAGGAGTTTCACCAGGGGGAGGTATCACGTGCCCAGTTCCCCCTCCCCCCGAACAGGCACCCTGACCGACCAGAGAAGGCGCTAGTGCAACGACCAGGACTAATATCCCCATCCAGCTTCCCACCCGCAGACACGGCCAATTGTGTTTGTAGGGACGCCCGACCAAGCCGGAGGTAACGCAGGGATTCGAACCGACGATCCCCGTGTTGGTAGGCAATGGAATAGACCGCTACACCTCCCGGATGCCCCATTTTTCTATTTTAACTTTGTAAATCAATCAAATTAGTGACTCAACAGTAATTATAACTCTTCTGCAAATGTGTAGTAAAAATACTTTTCACCTCCCCTGTCTCTGAAGGTTTTTACTCTCAGTAATCTTCTTCTGTCTCCTCTTTTTCTTTATCATTTCCCATCTCTTCGTCTTGCCCTCCCTCTCCTCCCATTCTCTCTAGGATTCAGCCTTGTATGGGGACCACATCTGGTTTGAGACCAATGTTTCTGGAGACTATTGTTATGTAGGCGAACAACACTGTCTCGCCAGGACGCTGGTTAGTAGACTCACACTTCCTCTCAAGTGAAAATAGTCATCAATTTTATTTGTATTGCCCAGTATCACAAATAGTGTCACTCCACTAGAGGGAGCTGGGGACTATAAAGCATATACTGAATACTTTCTATTTCTGTTTTTACAACATACGATTTCTCCGGGGTATTTATGCAAAGCCAAACCATCATTCAAATGCACTGCATCAAACCGATTTACACATGCCACTGCACCACAGAGTAGTTGTGCCATTTTCATACACTGGCAATACAATCCTGCCATCTAGTGGTCATGGATGGTATAGCGGTCAGACTGGCTTGCATGAAATTCCGTGTAATTCTAGCGCCACCTAACAAAATAAAGAGAAACTGCTGATCAGATAATGTGAGTATTTTGTACTCTTGTATCTGGTTAACACACACACACACACACACACACACACACACACACACACACACACACACACACACACACACATGATACAAACTGAATAAATTACTTTGACAATAGTTACCATAATTTCAAGCTTCACGCATTTAATCTGCCTTCTCCCGTATTTGTCTTTTGGTCTGTTATTCTCTGTCTCTCTGTCTTTCTTTCTCTCTGTCTTTCTGTCTCTCTGTCTCTGTGTCTTTCTGTCTCTCTGTCTTTCTGTCTCTCTGTCTCTGTGTCTTTCTGTCTCTGTGTCTTTCTGTCATGTTCTACAGCAAAAGTCAGTGAGTCGTAGGAAGTGTGCAGCCTGTAAGATTGTTATCCACGCTATCTGTCTGGAACAGCTGGAGAAGGTAATGTCTCTCGGTTTGATCTGTTGGAGCTGTGTGGTAACAGTCCTCTGCTATCCGACTACGGCTAAACTTTTCCCCACATGGCATGTCCAACACATCAAGACCTTCTGCTCCGACCATGAAACAGATGGAGCAGATGAAAGCTCGGGTCCCTCGTTGCTTTTTTATGTGCTGAATGCAGCTTTGCCTCAGGGGGTAGAAATAATGGTCGGGACAACTTAAATGAGGCGTCTTAAGCCCAGAGACAAAAGAGGCACACAGTATTCATGTACAGTGCTTTTTGTGTCCACAGTGAAGAATTTTGCATTAAACAGTAGTACACTGGAAACAGGGCAGCATGGTGGTGCAGCGGTTAGCGCGATCACCTCACAACAAGAAGGTCCTGGGTTCGAGGCCCGGGGTAGTCCGACCTTGGGGGTCTTCCCGGGTCGTCCTCTGCATGGAGTTTGCATGTTCTCCCTGTGTCTGTGTGGGTTTCCTCCAGGGGCTCTGGTTTCCTCCCACAGTCCAAAGACATGTAGGTCAGGTGAATCGGCCGTACTAAATTGTCCCTAGGTGTGAATGTGTGGGTCCTGTGATGGCCTGGTGGCCTGTCCAGGGTGTCTCCCCACCTGCCACCCAATGACTGCTGGGATAGGCTCCAGCATCCCCGCGACCCTGAGAGCAGGATAAGCGGTTTGGATAATAGATGGTTGAATATTGGAAACATACCTATACAGCAGGGGTGGCTAGCCATGTGCCATGGAGAGCCATGTGTATGCAGGTTTTCACTGCAGCCGGACTCCACACCAGGTGATTTCACTGATTAGCAACCCTTCAACCAAAGAGGAAGAATGCATCAGTGAAATCAGCTGGTGTGGAATCGGGCTGGAACGAAAACCTGCATGCACATGGCTCTCCATGGCACATGGTTAGCCAGCGCTGCTATAGAGTGAATGCTTGCTACACCTTGCTATATATACCAGTGTGAGTTAGATGGGACCTTATGCCATAACTGGAGGATCAGGAGGCATCATAGTCCAGGAGTATGTACACATACTGACCTGCATCACGTGGCATGCATATTTGTAAGGCACTCTTTAGTGTCAGTAACTAGAACTGGCTTTGCCTTCCGAAACAGCCTAATTTCTCAGAGGCATGGATTCAGCAGTGTTGCTGGTGCATGCTAACTCATGCTTGTTCAGTTGGTTCACAAAAACTTCTCCGGCATTAATCTTACAAGGTGCTCAGTAGGGTTGATTTCTGGGACATTGAAGCTAAACTGTTATTGTTGAATTCCTGGAACAATTTGTAAACAATTTGTGTCTTGTGAATTGTGCATTTTACTGGAAGCACTAAGTAAAAATATACAAAAATAAAATAAAGTAAAAATAGAAATAAATAAAATAAAGTAATAAAAATAAATAAATTATAAATAAATAAATAAATAAAAAAAGATCAAAAATAAAAATAAATATACGAAGAGGCACGGGATTAGCAACGAGTATATTAGAGGGACAGCTCAGGTTGGACGATTTGGAGACAAAGCAAGAGAGGCAAGATTGAGATGGTTTGGACATGTGTGGAGGAGAGATGCTGGGTATATTGGGAGAAGGATGCTGAATATGGAGCTGCCAGGGAAGACGAGAAGAGGAAGGCCAAAGAGGAGGTTTATGGATGTGGTGAGGGAGGACATGCAGGTGGCTGGTGTGACAGAGGAAGATGCAGAGGACAGGAAGAGATGGAAACAGATGATCCGCTGTGGCGACCCCTAACAGGAGCAGCCGAACGTAGTAGTAGTAGTAGTAGTAGTAGTAGTAGTACTAGTAGTAGTAGCACCTAGTAAAAATATGGTATACTGTTGCCATGATGGGATACAGTGGGTCAGCAACAATATTAAGCTATGCTGTAGTATTTAGTTGGTACTAAGTCTCCACATATCTGCCAAAAACAGATCCCCCACATCCTTAAACTCCCAGCAGCCTGTAACGTTGACACCACAAGCACAGATCTGTGGAGTTCTGGTGTTTCTTGTGAATTTCCCGGTCTGCCATGTTGTGTTGTCATCACACAAGGAACAGGAATTTGCCAGAGCAGTCGACGTTGTGCGTTCTGAAATGCTTGTTTGCACAGTTATTGTACTGAGCTGTTATTCACAAAGCTACAACCCAGCAGTTAGCTTGAAGGACTCAAAGCCTCTAGGATCACCAGTCTCGTCCATGCTTTACCGCACCCGAGAATAAATACATCTCTAGAACATGACCGGATGCTGTTGTTCAATAAGCAAGGAGATGTACTAGATCATCCAGTATCCCAAACACTTCTGTCTGCTGCTGTCTTTCTCACCACATCTCTCTCCTCCTCCTCCCTTTCCTTCCTCCTTTCTCTGTCCTCCTCGTCTGTCTCCTTTCTTAATTTCTTCTTTCTCCTCTTCTCTGCTCCCCCAGATTAATTTTAGGTGTAAACCATCATTCAGAGAATCAAGCTCGAGGAATATTCGGGAGGTAAATTCTGGAATTTATTTATTTATTTTTGCATATTGTTATTTGCATATTGGCAGCACGGTGGCACAGTGGTTAGCGCGGTCGCCTCACCGCTGGAAGGTCCTGGGTTCGAGCCCCGGGGTAATCCAACCTTGGGGGGTCGGCCCGGGTCGTCCTCTGTGTGGAGTTTACATGTTCTCCCCGTGTCTGTGTGGGTTTCCTCCGGGGGCTCCGGTTTCCTCCCACAGTCCAAAGACATGTAGGTCAGGTGACTCAGCCGTACTAAATTGTCCCTAGGTGTGAATGTGTCTGTGTGTGTGTGTGTGTGTGTGTGTGTGTGTGTGTGTGTGTGTGTGTGGGCGGGCCCTGTGATGGCCTGGTGGCCTGTCCAGGGTGTCTCCCTGCCTGCTGCCCAATGACTGATGGGATAGGCTCCAGCACCCCTGTGACCCTGACAGCAGGATAAGCGGTTCAGATAATGGATTTTTGCATATTATGATTGTATTGCCATTGATTTTTGTTTGGGACTTGAACGTTTTGTGCGTGTGCGTGTGTGTGTGTGTGTGTGTGTGTGCGTGCGTGCGTTTGTCCAGCCTGTCATGGTGCGCCACCACTGGGTGCATCGCCGGAGACAAGAGGGGAAATGTAAACAGTGTGGGAAGGTTCGTAACCCTTTTCCTCAGATCCTCGTTAAGTTGTCATCTTCCATTTACACACTCTGCAGATTGATGCACATATCACTGTGTAAATTATTACAGTATGACAAACACACATTTACACTACTACATCTATACATGATCAGAGTGTTATACCATACATTGATAATTGCATGGTTTATAGTAGAGTTTGCAGTAGAGTTTATAGTAGAGTACAGTAGAGTTTATAGTAGTGTACAGTATAATTTACAGTAGAATGTACAGTAGAGTTTACAGTAGTGTGTACAGTAGAGTTTACAGCAGAGTTTACAGTAGAGTTTACAGTAGAGTTTACAGTAAAGTTTACAGCAGAGTTTACAGTAGTGTGTACCGTAGAGTTTACAGCAGAGTTTATAGTAGAGTACAGTAGAGTTTATAGTAGAGTGTACAGTAGTGTGTACAGTAGAGTTTACAGCAGAGTTTATAGTAGAGTACAGTAGAGTTTATAGTAGAGTGTACAGTAGTGTGTACAGTAGAGTTTACAGTATTGTGTACAGTAGAGTTTACAGCAGAGTTTACAGTAGAGTTTACAGTAGTGTGTACAGTAGAGTTTACAGCAGAGTTTACAGTAGAGTTTACAGTAGTGTGTACAGTAGAGTTTACAGTAGTGTGTACAGTAGTGTGTACAGTAGTGTGTACAGTAGAGTTTACAGTAGTGTGTACAGTAGAGTTTACAGCAGAGTTTACAGTAGAGTTTACAGTAGTGTGTACAGTAGAGTTTACAGTAGAGTTTACAGTAGTGTGTACAGTAGAGTTTACAGCAGAGTTTACAGCAGAGTTTACAGTAGAGTTGTGTGCTAGATGTTGGTGTAGATCCAGTCCTCCGGGGTCCTCTGGGGTGACCTAACAGAACGGGGTGAAGCTGATGAAATACGGGGAGGAATGGGCATTAGAGCAGATGGCCGAGGGTGGTGGGTTTTAACGGGCCCCCTGGGTTCGGGTAGGCTGGATGCTAGCAGCGATGGAGGCCAAATGAAGGTGGAGAGTGTGTGACAAAGACACTTTTTGACTGTGTGTCTCTCCCTCTGTCCCCCTGCAGGGCTTCCAGCAGAAGTTTTCTTTCCACAGCAAGGAGATCGTTGCCATTAGCTGCTCCTGGTGCAAGCAGGCTGTGAGTTTTTGAATACCGTAGCACAAAACCAGTTCTCACTGATTATGATGACGGTATCTTGTTTTCCATGATGTGTTGCAGTATAATATTTTACCATCATCACATCATAGCAGTTTTTATGATTTCTGTCTGATGTCAGTTTTTCCCAATTGAATCGAGATCATGCATGTGTACAGAACTTTGAAAGACTTTATTTTCATTCAGTGTTCTTGCAGATTCTTCATGTGTTGTGTTGTGGATCATTATCATTAGCATTAACATTCATTAAGTCAAAAATAATACACTGTTCAATATTTGTTTTTTTTTTTAAAAATTCCCCGTTTTTTTTTCTCTCCCCAACTGTACTTGGCCAATTACCCAGCTCTTCCGAGCTGTCCCGGTCTCTGCTCCGATCCCCCCTCTGCCGATCTGGGGAGGGCTGCAGACTACCACGTCTCCTCCGATAGAGGAGGAGTCGCCAGCCGCTTTCTTTCACCTGACAGTGAGGAGTTTCACCAGGGGGACGTAGCGCGTGGGAGGATCGTGCTATTCCTCCTTGCCCCCCCCCCCCCGAACAGGTGCCCTGACTGACCAGAGAAGGCGTTACTGCAGCAACCAGGACACATACCCACATCAGGCTTCCAACCTGCAGACAGCAATTGTGTCTGTAGAGATACTCCACCAAAAGGCAACACGGGGATTCAAACCAGCAATCCCCGAGTTGGTAGGCAATGGAACAGACCGTCACGCTGCCCGGACGCCACTGTTCAATATTAACTGCAGTGTGGGTGTCTGGGTAGCGTAGCGGTCTATTCCGTTGCCTACCAACACGGGGATCGGCGGTTCAAATCCCCGTGTTACCTCTGTCTTGGGTTGGGCGTCCCTACGGACACAATTGGCCGTGTCTGTCGGAGGGAAGCTGGATGTGGGTATGTGTCCTGGTCACTGCACTAGCGCCTCCTCTGGTCGGTCGGTGCGCCTGTTCGGGGAGGGGCAACTGGGGGGAATAGCGTGATCCTCCCATGTGCTACGTCCCCCTGGTGAAACACCTGACTGTCAGGTGAAAAGAAGCGGCAGGTGACTCCACATGTATCAGAGGAGACATATGGTAGTCTGCAGCCCTCTCCGGATCAGCAGAGGGGGTGGAGCAGAGACCAGGACGGCCCGGAAGAGTGGGGTAATTGGCCAAGTACAACTGGGGAGAAAAAGGGGGCGGGGGATGAACTACAGTGTTGTAAGAATGTTACCAATTCCACTGATATGGGCTGGTGGCCATGATACTCGGTCATGCCGACACGTGGTGCTGCCCATCTACTTTATTTGCCTGTCATGTCCCCTCCCATGATGAGCTAAGGCCCGCTTACAAGAAACGTGCTTGACATGACCTGCACTCCTGGCTATGATACGGTTACTGTTGAACCTGTTGGAGGCAGAGGAACGTACCTGCTGATTCCTGACTGTCTTGTCGATCACTTTGGTTAAAGGCATGTGCTAAATATGGCCACACAGTGTCACAGTGGTTAGCGCGGTCGCCTCACAGCAAGAAGGTCCTGGGTTCGAGCCCCGGGGTAGCCCAACATTGGAGGTCGTCCCAGGTCGTCCTCTGTGTGGAGTTTGCATGTTCTCCCCGTGTCTGCGTGGGTTTCCTCCGGGTGCTCCGGTTTCCTCCCACAGTCCAAAGACATGTAGGTCAGGTGAATCAAAGACATGTAGGTCAGGTGAATCAAAGACATGTAGGTCAGGTGAATCAAAGACATGTAGGTCAGGTGAATCAAAGACATGTAGGTCAGGTGAATCAAAGACATGTAGGTCAGGTGAATCAAAGACATGTAGGTCAGGTGAATCAAAGACATGTAGGTCAGGTGAATCAAAGACATGTAGGTCAGGTGAATCGGCCGTACTACATTGTCCCTAGGTGTGAATGTGTGTGTGTGTGTGTATGTGTATGTGTGAGCCCTGTGATGGCCTGTCCAGAGTGTCTCCCTGCCCGCCACCCAATGACTGCTGGGATAAGCTCCAGCATCCCTGCGACCCTGAGAGCAGGATAAGCGGTTCGGATCATGGATGGATGTGTTGTAGGACCTTTTGCCACAGACTTTGACATCAGTCGCTTGATGAAGGAAGTTACCCACATCCTACTGCTACCTCCAGTTCTTTTTTAAAAAAAAAGTGTTCCTCCTTTTTTTTCCCCAATTGTATCCAGCCAATTATCCCCCTCTTCCGAGCCATCCCGGCCTCTGCTCCACCCCCTCTGCCGATCCGGGGAGGGCTGCAGACTACCACATGTCTCCTCCCATACATGTGGAGTCACCAGCCGCTTCTTTTCACCTGACAGTGAGGAGTTTCACCAGGGGGACGTAGCACGTGGGAGGATCATGCTATTCCCCCCAGTCCCCGCCCCCCAGAACAGGTGCCACATCGACCAGAGGAGGCGCTAGTGCAGCGATCAGGACACACACCCACATCCGGCTTCCCACCCGCAGACACGGCCAATTATGTCTGTAGGGATGCCCGACCAAACCAGAGGTAACATGGGGATTACGAACCGGTGATCCCTGTGTTGGCAGGCAATGGAATGGACCGCTATGCTACCCGGACGCCCCTGCTACCTCCATTTCAACTGACTTTGGTTATGGTGCCAATGCTGCTGTTTAAACTGGACTGGTACCATGAAATGGCAGGCCAGCACAACCTATCAGACAGCCCCTTGGCCACCTGATTTGTCTCAATCTCCACTTTTGTCATTCATGCGAGTACTCTGCTGGTCTGATTGTTAAATTGCATCATGAATCTCAGTTGACAGTTGAACACAGCTTCAACATGTTGTAAGGAGCTACGTAATTTGCCTGAGTCGGTGTACACTAGGGTAAAACTGACCTCTGTTTTGACGTTATTATGAAGTTTTTAGTTGACAACTTATTGCTTTGTGTCATTTTGTTGCCTGTGGGTCTGACTAAATCAGTTCTGTGACATTTCTGTTTTTATTGTCCTACCAGTACCACAACAAGGTGTCCTGTTTCATGCTGCAGCAGATTGAGGAGGCTTGTCCTATAGGCGCCCACGCTGCACTCATCGTTCCTCCTACATGGATCATAAAAGTCCGAAGGCATCAGGTACTGTACTCCACTATGACTCTTACCTGCAGTATGTCAGTATGCAGAACGCGTTTACCTGTCTCCAGCTCTCTCTCTACCTGACGTCATGTCAGCCTGCGTGTCTGCTGATCTTTTTTACTGCTCTTTTTCTCCACGTATTACCAAGAGTTGTACTTAATCTGATTACAATCCTTCGTCAGTTTGTCCTTCTGCCTCTTTGTGTGTCGGTCTCTGCATCTTTCTCTCTCATCCTCCCCTCTGTGTATATATATTGAAGGCACCTGTCTGTCACTCACCTGTCTCACTATCACAAACCCTCTCACACTTGGCGCTACACCCCTCTGTTTCAAAAACAACATCCTCGGGTGTCCGGGTGGTGTGGCGGTCTATTTTGTTGCCTACTAACTTGGGGATCTACGGTTTGTATCCCCATGTTACCGCCGGCTTGGTCGGGCATCCCTACAGAGTCAGTTGGCCAGGTCTGCGGGTGGGAAGCTGGATATGGGTATGTGTCCTGGTCGCTGCACTAGCGCCTCCTCTGGTCGGTCGGGGCGCCTGTTCGGGGGGGGGGACTGGGGGGAATAGCATGATTGTCCCACACGCTACGTCCCCCTGGTGAAACTCCTCACTGTCAGGTGAAAAGAAGCGGCTGGTGACTCCACATGTATGGGAGGAGGCATGTGGTAGTCTGCAGCCCTCCCTGGATCAGCAGAGGGGGTGGAGCAGCAACTGGGATGGCTCGGAAGAGTGGGGTAATTGGCCAAGTACAATTTGGGAGAAAAAAAAAGGTGGAAAATTCAAAAAATTCAAAAAAAACCCAAAAAACAAACAACATCCTCTCATCTCAACTCTCTCCTCTCCTCTGCCCCCCTCTAGTCATCTATGAAGTCCAGTAAAAAGAAGAAGAGGACCTCGTTCAAAAGGAAAAGCAGCAAAAAAGGAGCCGAGGTGAGGCCTGCTTCATATTTGGTCCTTCATGTAAAATCATACCATGTGTGTTGTTCTATGTCCCTGTTCTATTGCTGAGCTACCCAGAAGGATGCTACACATCCACCCTCCTTCACGTACAAAGTAAAGGGTTACACCACCAAACATACTTTTGGTTTCATTGACTTGGAGTGGTGGATTGCTCCCTCTGGGTTGGGGATGAGTTGTTGCCTCAAGTGAAGTAGTTCAAGTATCTCAGGGTCTTTTTCACGAGTGAGGGTAGGATGGAGCGGGCGATTGACAGGCGGATTGGTGCAGCATCAGCAGTAATGCGGACATTGTACCGGACTGTTGTGGTGAAGTGGGAGCTGAGCCGGGAGGCAAAGCTCTCAAGTTACCAGTCAATCTTTGTTCCAACCCTCACCTATAGTCATGAGCTTTGGGTAGTGACCGAAAGGGCAAGCTCGCACATAGAAGCGGCTGAAATGAGTTTCCTCCGTAGGGTGTCTGGGCTCAGCCTTAGAGATAGGGTGAGCTTGGAGTACAGCCGCTGCTCCTTCGCATCAAAAGGATCCAGTTGAGGTGGTTCAGGGATCTGATTAGGATGCCTCCTGGGCACCTTCCTTTGGAGGTTTCTGGGCACGTCCAACTGGGACGAGACCCCGGCGTAGACCCAGAACTCACTGGAGGGACTATATGTCCAATCTGGTCTGGGAACACTTTGGGATCCCCTAGGGGGAGCTGGAGGGCGTTGCTGGGGAGAAGGACATCTGGAGTGCCTCACTTAGCTTGCTGCCACCACGACCTGACCCCGGAGAAGCAACTGAAGATGAGATGAGATGACTTGGAATGGTAATTTGTTTCATTGCTATTCCTTTACTGCAAGCAAGGTTACTTAGGAGGACTGACCAATAGCTTTGATATTAAGGTTGTTTCAAGACAATTGTGTGGAGGTTATAGGGTATCATCGGCGGTCACTTGGGGTTGAGTATGACCGTCCTCCCTCTGGGTCCCTCTGGGTGTGGAGGCTGATCCTGGAGCTGCATAATGGGAGGACACCTGTGCATGACAGCTTTTTAAGTGGAGAGGCTAATGCGCCTGCAGCCACCACATGGTTCTTGGCAGTGGGTGGCCAGAGTGCAATGGCACTGGAGAACCAAGATGATTGGGCACCACCCCATGTTGCAGCCTTCATCCAGCTTCACTGCCGTTGTGACCTGGAGACATCTTCCACCAGTTCCCCCGTTGAGGTCTTTGTTGGATCATGCTTCATCTGGAACCTTCCCCTTGATCCATCTGCCTTGGGTGACCCTACCAGGAGCCAAACTCTGGACGGCATACCTCTGGGGGTCATTGGTGCATGCAAGCTTCTCCACCATGGCAAGGTGGTGATCCAGGAGAAGCATAGGGTATACCCCTCAGCAAAACATTCCAGAGTAGAAGGACACAGAGACTGTTTTCACAAGATGCATATTCAAGCAGCTAAGCTGTAATGTATGGTGGCTTGCAGCAGGTCATTTAGAAGAACTCTGGAAATGTCAAACGGAAACAGTCACAATTTTCATGATCTTTCGACGTACATGTACACAATGTAGCATCCATCCATCTATCCATCCAGTATCCAAACTGCATGCCCTGCTCTCAGGGTCGCGAGGATACTGGATCCTATCCCAGCAGTCACTGGGCAGCAGGCGAGGAGACACCCTGGACAGGCCGCCAGTCCATCACAGGGCCAACACATTGACACCTAGGGATGGTTTATTATGGCTGATTCACCTGACCTACGTGTCTTTGGACTGTGGGAGGAAACCGGAGCACCTGGTGGAAACCCACGCAAATAAGGGGAGAACATGCAAACTCCACACTGAAGATGACCTGGGATGACCCCCAAGGATGGACTACCCAGGGGCTTGAACCCAGGACCTTCTTGCTATGAGGTGACCGCGTTAACCACTGTACCACCGTGCCGCCATATAGCACACAATGTGTGCAAATTAGCCTTTGTTGATGTAGCCCAGTGAAACCAGGATGTAAGAGTGGTAGTTTTCAGAATCAAATATTGTCACTTGTTGCACAATTCCAGCAGCTTTTCAGATACACACAGAGGACTTCTTAGTATTATGGCTGCTATGTGACAGCTATATGTAGCGGGTGACAAATTAAAGGAAACGCCTGAATGCTTGACCCCTACAGTGAGGGGGTCCGGGGGCTCGGTTACGCTGTGGGGGGCATTTTCCTGGCGTGGTTTGGGTCCACTTGTCCCCTTAGAGGGAAGGGTCACTGCAGATCAATACAAAGTTATTCTGAGCGATCACCTTTAGCCTGTGATGAGACATTTCTATCCTGATGGGAGTGGTCTCTTCCAGGATGACAGTGCCCCCATCCACAGGGCACGAGGGGTCATTGGATGGTTTGATGAAGATGGACATGGTGTAAATGATGTGCTATGGCCTTCACAGTCACCACATCTCAGCCCAACTGAACACCTATGGGAGATTTTAGACCAGCATGTTAAGACAGCGTTCTCTACCACCATCATCAAAACACCAAAATAGGGAATATCTTTTTTTTTTTTTTTTAACCTGTGCTGGTAGCAGGTTTAGCATGCAACACGGGGAATTTGTGTGCAAATGTGTTCTGGACAAAGTTAATCTGCAAGTGGAGTTCAGATTCTCAACCTGCGAAGGCAGTCTTTGTCCTTTTGGTTGAATTGTGGGATGACAAGCGCACAGGGTTTTTGTTATACATTTATAGTCGCCACCGGTCCGCCTTGGCAGCACGGTGGCCCAGTGGTTAGCGCTGTCGCATCACAGCAAGAAGGTCCTGGGTTTGCACCCCGGGGTTGTCCAACCTCTGGGGTCATCCCAGGTCGTCCTCTGTGGAGTTTGCATGTTTTCCCCGTGTCTGTGGTGGGTTTCCTCCGGGTGCTCCGGTTTCCCCCACCATCAAAAAGACATGCATGTTAGGGTTAATGCTCCTGTCTGTACCCCTGAGCAAGGCATGGCAAGACGAACTGGAGTTGGTCCCCGGGTGCTGCACGGCGGCTGCCCACTGCTCCTAGCTACGCAGCTAGGCTGGGTTAAATGCAGAGTGTAATTTCCCCACTGGGATTAAAAATCAAGTAAAAAAGAAAATTCTTCTGCATGTTGGATCAGCTAAACAACCAATCAGCATCACTTCTCCAAGAGGGGGGGCGAGCCCCACAAGGGAAACAAGGAAACTTAGAAATGAAAAATCACAATATCTGATAAGACAGACATAGGAACAGATACTGATCCGCTGTGGTGACCCCTAACGGGAGCAGCCGACAGTAGTAGTAGTAGTGATAATGGGGAAGACGAGAAAAAAAGAAGAAAAAGGGGGAGGAAGGACTAAGAAGAAGGATGTAATCCAGAGAGCGCTCCAGGGAGTGTGTGAGGCAGATGCCAGCAGTGTTTATGTGTACATGACGTGTCCACCTGTGAGTGCACAGGATTAATCCACATAAATTCTGGTGTCTGAGATGCATGACTAATCGTAGTGCCTCCGAGCAGCAGACAGGCTGTGCAACCACCCACAAGCCCTGCAGTCAGACACCCCACGACCAAGAAAACAACTGGGGCCCAAAGCACCACAACCCCAGAGGAACACCAAGTCCACGGGGGTGGGGGCAGAAGCCAACAGCCCCGCATTCCCTCGGGGAGCACAAACCAGTCCCCAAAAGCACAAGCTGGGCCCAACAGCCCCCAGGGGCACCTCCACCACCAACCCCCAGGGGCAGGCAAAGGGCACACCTGCAGGCGTGGGACCTGAGCTGCAGACGACAAGCACAGACCACTGGCCCAGAGCCGGGCCCTGCAGCTGACAGACCGACGCACCACCGGGGTCACCCACGCAGCAGACTGGCAGCGGGGACCCCCAGCCCATCCAAACCTGGCACAGGGGCAGGGTCCTGCCAGTGCTCATAGGCAACAAGACATTAAAAAGCGAAACTGAATGAACTGTGTTTACACGAATCAAACTTTTGCTTTTATAGCTGATGCTGGTTCAGCTTTGATGAACCTTGGATAGAAAAATAACCAGGCATCTTCACTGATAGATAGCACCTTTCAGTAACGTTTTCCAGTGACAAGGTGGCATGAACACCATCTCATAATCATTTTTGTTTGGTGATAAATTTAAATCGAGCCCTTGTCGGTAAAATACTTTTATTTGAGTCATTTCTTCAGTAGGCGATCTTGCCTGTGGAATTCATCTTAACCAGCGGTGTCAATCAAAGACATTTAAATCTCAGTGTTCTCAACCACTAGTGTTCTGTGATCTGCGCACTAAAAACTCCACAGCTCCTCTTTTCCCAATAATGTTTAGGAGAAACGGGGGCGTCCGGGTGGTGTGGCGGTCTATTCCGTTGCCTACCAACACGGGAATCGCCTGTTCGAATTCCCGTGTTACCTCCGGCTTAGTTGGGTGTCCCTACAGACACAATTGTCCGTGTGTCCTGGTCGCTTCACTAGTGCCTCTTCTGCTTGGTTGGGGCACCTGTTCGGGGGGGGGGGGGGGGGGGACTGGGGTGAATAGCATGATCCTCCCACGTGCTACGTCCCCCTGGTGAAACTCCTCACTGTCAGGTGAAAAGAAGCGGCTGGTGACTCCACATGTATGGGAGGAGGCATGTGGTAGTCTGCAGCCCTCCCCGGATCGGCAGAGGGGGTGGAGCAGAGACCGGGACTACTCAGGAGAGTGGGGTAATTGGCCAAGTACAATTGGGAGAAAAAAGGGGGGCGGGGGGGGGCAATTAAGAAGAAATAGCGAACAACACTGTAAAGAGAATTGCTGTGACACTGCTGGCCTGCATCACTTCCTCCTGTCTCCTCTTCACAGGAAGGACGGGTGTGGAAACCCTTTATAATCCGACCGATCCCCTCACCTCTGATGAAACCGCTGCTGGTGTTTGTCAACCCCAAGAGTGGAGGAAACCAGGTGTTCATGACTCGTTCCAGAGTTTCTCTATAAGTAGAACCCTATTCAGAACTTGTGTTCGCATGAGAATAAGGGAGAACATGGCTGGTCATGGGGCGGGGCGGGGCGGGGCGGGGGGGGGGGCAGCTACAGCTGAACACACAAGCGGCCGGTAAAACCGGCCGTGGTGTGGCTCAAGAAGGGCAAAGAAGCTGACAGCATGAATCTGAGCCAGGATTAATTTGAACCATCCATGTTCGCCATCCTGTTCCCGGGAGGGCTCAAACCTGCACACTAGTAAGTCGAGTTGTGTCGTAAAAGCCCCGCCATGTTCTACATCTCTACACACAGTATACATTAATGTCATGTAAACCCGTCTTTACCTTGGTCATGGTAGAGAAGCCAAATCTGGTTTGTGATGAGTCAACTGCAAGCGCACAACGACTGAAACCCATGTAGTGTGTTTTTAACAACACAACAACGACTGAAACCCATGTAGTGTGTTTTTAACAACACAACAACGACTGAAACCCAAGTAGTGTGTTTTTAACAACACAACAACGACTGAAACCCAAGTAGTGTGTTTTTAACAACACAACAACGACTGAAACCCATGTAGTGTGTTTTTAACAACACAACGACTGAAACCCATGTAGTGTGTTTTTAACAACACAACAATGACTGAAACCCATGTAGTGTGTTTTTAACAACACAACAACGACTGAAACCCAAGTAGTGTGTTTTTAACAACACAACAACGACTGAAACCCAAGTAGTGTGTTTTTAACAACACAACAACGACTGAAACCCAAGTAGTGTGTTTTTAACAACACAACAACGACTGAAACCCAAGTAGTGTGTTTTTAACAACACAACAACGACTGAAACCCAAGTAGTGTGTTTTTAACAACACAACAACGACTGAAACCCATGTAGTGTGTTTTTAACAACACAACGACTGAAACCCATGTAGTGTGTTTTTAACAACACAACAATGACTGAAACCCATGTAGTGTGTTTTTAACAACACAACAACGACTGAAACCCAAGTAGTGTGTTTTTAACAACACAACAACGACTGAAACCCAAGTAGTGTGTTTTTAACAACACAACGACTGAAACCCAAGTAGTGTGTTTTTAACAACACAACAACGACTGAAACCCATGTAGTGTGTTTTTAACAACACAACAACGACTGAAACCCATGTAGTGTGTTTTTAACAACACAACAACGACTGAAACCCATGTAGTGTGTTTTTAACAACACAACAACGACTGAAACCCATGTAGCGTGTTTTTAACAACACAACGACTGAAACCCATGTAGTGTGTTTTTAACAACACAACAACGACTGAAACCCATGTAGCGTGTTTTTAACAACACAACGACTGAAACCCATGTAGTGTGTTTTTAACAACACAACAATGACTGAAACCCATGTAGTGTGTTTTTAACAACACAACAACGACTGAAACCCATGTAGTGTGTTTTTAACAACACAACAACGACTGAAACCCATGTAGTGTGTTTTTAACAACACAACGACTGAAACCCATGTAGTGTGTTTTTAACAACACAACGACTGAAACCCATGTAGTGTGTTTTTAACAACACAACAACGACTGAAACCCATGTAGTGTGTTTTTAACAACACAACAACGACTGAAACCCATGTAGTGTGTTTTTAACAACACAACAACGACTGAAACCCATGTAGTGTGTTTTTAACAACACAACAACGACTGAAACCCAAGTAGTGTGTTTTTAACAACACAACAACGACTGAAACCCATGTAGTGTGT
Organism: Lampris incognitus; assembly: GCF_029633865.1. Taxonomy (NCBI): domain Eukaryota; kingdom Metazoa; phylum Chordata; class Actinopteri; order Lampriformes; family Lampridae; genus Lampris; species Lampris incognitus. The sequence continues at coordinate 24,094,995 of NC_079231.1, read as the reverse complement.
TTTTAACAACACAACAACGACTGAAACCCATGTAGTGTGTTTTTAGGATCCCTGATGTACATGATATCAACATGATGGATTATAAGTCTCATCATATGACTGAACATGTGTGTCATTTTTATCCCCGCGTTACTTTTTAACGTTGTGGGACTGAGTAGTCCTCTGCAGGTCAGTGTCCTGTTTTCTAACCGTCCATCTGTGTCTGAACCAGGGGGCCAAGATCCTCCAGACCTTCATGTGGTATCTAAACCCCAGACAGGTGTTTGACCTGAGCCAGGGAGGGCCTAAGGAGGGGTGAGGACACACACACACACACACACACACACACAGCACACACACACACACACAGCACACATAATAGGCAAAGTAAAGACACGAGGATGACTGAGTGCATGTACTCACATGTACAAGGCATGCAAGCACTGACATCCAAGCACTATATAAATATGATGATGGTGATGATTATTATTATTATTATCCATGCAAGTAAAGAAATATCTAAATACACACACATAATTTTTCAGTTGAACATGTTAAAGAACACATAAGCAATAAAAACGAAGTCGTCATCAACATATAAGTGATGAATAAGCAACTTGAATAATACTGATCATGTTCAAAAGGGGTAAGAAGAAGTTGAGAACTTCTCTAGTTCTACCCCTTTATACTGTTCATGATTGCATGATGCATTGATAATAGATAATAACTGATAATGGAAAATGAAAGTTCCATTTACAGCCAACAGTGTCCTTGTTGTTTTAGATTAGATCAGATTAGATTAGATCAGACTAGATCAGACTAGATCAGATTAGATTAGATCAGACTAGGTTATATTAGATCAGATTAGATTAGATTAGATCAGATTAGATTGATTTATTAGCCACACCACCAAGGCTGGTGGAATTTGTTTTCGGTACAGCATGTTAAACTCTGCAGCACAATACATATATGGACAACAGCAGACACCACATATCATGAGCAATACAGTCACAATAGCAGAAACAAACATTACGCACAACAGTTAGCGTAGTATGGTGGTATGCTTGCCAGTGGTGTGTGAGGGGGGTCTGTAGGGAGGAATTCAGAGTCCTGATGGGTAGGGGACAAAAAACTGCCAAGTGTTTAGTCTTAGTGGACTGTAGCGCCTCCCTGAGGGAAGGAGCTGGAAGAGGTGATAAGCAGGATGTGAGGGGTCGGAGGTGATCTTCTTTACTCGCTTTACAGTCCGGTTAGTATGTAGAGATTCAATTGAGGGGAGTGGGTTGCCTATGATTTTGGATGCCTTCTTGACAATCCACTGCACTTTTTTTCTGTGTTTGACTGTCCGTGCCAGCGTACCATACTGTAATAAAATGATACTGTAAGACTGTAATACTATAACACTGTAATAGAAGATGTTATGATGGACTCGATACTGGCTGAGTAAAACAGAACGAGCAGTTGATGTTTGATCCAGTATTTTTAAGCTGCCTAAGAAAGTAAAGTCGTTGTTGAGTTTTTGCCATGTTGTGTTCAGTGTTAATTTTCCACTTTAGGTTATTGCTGACGAATGTTCCAAGGAATTTAAAAGAGTCGCTGGTGGTGATGGGGTCTCTGTTCAGTTGTATGGGTGTTTTGGGAATCGGTATTCATCGGAAGTCAATAATGAGTTCTTGGGTTTTGGCTGTATTAAGCAGAAGGTCGTTGTTTGCACACCAAGTGACAGCTTGGTCTACTGCAGTGCGGTACTGGGTTTCATCATTGTTGGAGATGAGGCATACAATGGTTGTGTCGATCTCAGTCGACTCAAACAAATCAACCCATTTGGACAAAAACAAAAAACAACAAAAAAACTGGTCACTGGTCCATCTCATCTGTTTCCAGCTCATCTCTGCAGTTATTCCACAAACCAACTCCGCTGATGTTTTGCATCTGTCCCTATTGGTGTTTTTTTAATAAACAGGTTGCTTTCAAACGGTGTTTACTTTCAGTTGGAGCAACCCTTGGATACTAATAAGTAATTGTTGATTTATTACTCTGTATAAAATTGACTGGTTTTAAAATCAACCAGATATTTAGATTTTAGTGCTTTCAGTTTGATAAAAAGTGGAAGTGTTGATTCTCTCAGTGGTTTTATTTATAATTCCTGTAGCTCTTTTTTGGAGAATAAAGATGGGATCTGGGCCTTTTTAGTCTGTGTTTCCCGTCACTTCCACACCGTAGGTAATGTATGGGAGAATGAAGGAACAGTACAATGTATAAAGGGAAGCTTGATTTAGTAGATCTTTACTGTGTTCAGTATTGCAGTTGATTTGGATATTTTAGCTTTAATTTATGTGTAGCTTCCAACTAAATGTGTTGTCTATTCATACTCTGAGAGATTTAATTTCACATACTTTTTCAACTTCTTTGTCATTTATCATGAGTTTCTTGTCTGAATTGGTAGATCGAGTCCCAAAGATTATAATTTTTTTTTTGTTGCTTAAATTCAGTGTTAGTTTGTTTGCGTCAAACCAACTCTTCATCCTGCTCAATTTCTTTTCCACTCTATCCAAGAGTTGTTCTAAGTTGACTCCGTAGCAGAGTAAGTTTGTATCATCTGTGAATAGAATGGTTTTCAGGGTTTTTCATACTCCACATATATTGTTTATGTACAATATGAACAGCAGTGGTCCCAACACTGAGCCCTGGAGCACCCCACACCTAACTTTCAGTAATCATGATTTGAAGTTTTGTATTTTGACATGTTGATACCTATTCTGTAGGTAACTGGATGACCAGGATAGTGCTATCCCTCTGATATCATATCTTTTTTATTTCTAAATTAATAACTCATGATCTACAGTGTCAAATGCTTTTTCTTGTTAGTCCAGAAATATCCCTACTACATATTCTTTTTTTTTCTATTGCCTTTGTAATTTCTTCTACAAAGTCTATCAGTGTAAATGAAGTTGTGCTGTTAGCTCTAGAACCATACTGTTGTTCATACAGTACATTATGTTTTCTGATAAAATCATCTAGTCTTGTACATCATATTTTTTTGGTATTTTAGAGTACTGTGAAAGCAGGGGAACAGGGCTGTAGTTTGAGACATGTTTGTCCCCAGCTTTATATTTTGTATGACTTAAGCTGTTTTCATTTGTCGTGGGAATGTAGAGACTGGTTACAGATATGTGTCAGGGGTTTTACTTTGCATTACAATAAGTGCATTATTTAACGTAGGAAATCAGGAGAAGTACTAGTCATCAGAGGTCATAGGTGCATCTAAACAAGAATCTAAGAGCAAAACCAGTGCCAAAGCAAAAGCGCAAGAAAGAGATTTTTTTTTACGAGTTAATACAATAAGTGCTAAGAACAAGTAACAGGGTAGTAGTTCTTGAAGAGGTGAGTTTTCAACCTGCGCCGGAAGATGGGCAGCAACTCTGCTGTCCTGACATCAGTGGGGAGTTCATTCCACCACTGTGGGGCCTGGACAGAAAAAGGCCATGACCGGGTCGATCAGCAGCAGGGGCCTCTGAGCGACAGGGCAACCAGGCGTCCCGAGGCAGCAGAGCGAAATGGTCGGGCCGGGGTGTAGGGCTTGACCATGGCCTGGAGATAGGAAGGAGCTGTTCCTTTCACTGCCCTGTAGGCAAGCACCAGAGTCTTAAACTGGATGCGAGCAGCTACTGGGAGCCAGTGTAGGGACATGAGAAGGGGAGTTGTTTGGGAGAACTTAGGGCGGTTTAACGCCAGACAAGCTGCAGCTTTCTGAACGAGCTCCAGAGGTCTGATGGCTGACGCCATGGCGCCAGCAGGGAGGGAGTTGCCGTAGTCCAGCCGGGAGAGGACCAGAGCCTGGATGAGCACCTGTGCCATCTCGTCAGTGAGGAATGGGTGAATCCTCATGATGTTATAGAGGAGAAATCTGCAGGAGCGAGCAACCGATGCAACGTTTTCAGCAAACGACAGTTGGTCGTCCAGGATCACACCCAGATTCCTCACAGTCCAAGCTGGCGTCACCACGGTGTTGTCAATGGTGATGGCCAGGTCTCAGTGCGGGCAACCTTTCCGCGGGAGTAACATCAGCTCTGTCTTGTCCAGATTGAGCTTCAGGTGGTGTGTCGCCATCCACTCTGAGATGTCAGTCAAGCATGCAGCAATGCGTGTCTCTACTTGTGTGTCAGAGGGAGGAAAGGTCCAGATCAGCTGGGTGTCATCGGCATAACAATGGTAAGAGAAGTCATGCGAGTGAATAACAGAACTCAGGGATGTCGTGTACAGAGAGAAAAGGAGAAGTCCCAGAACTGAACCCTGTGGAACGCCTGTAGTCAGTCTGTGAGGCTCCGACACAGATCCCCTCCATGTCACCTGGTAGGAGCGACTCGTCAGGTAGGATGCAAACATTGAGAGTGCAGAGCCTGTGACACCCAGCCCCTCGAGGGTAGAGAGGAGGATCTGGTGGTTCACTGTGTCGAACGCAGCTGACAGGTCCAGGAGTATCAGGACAGAGGAGAGAGAGTTTGCTCTCGCAGAGTGCAGCGATTCTGTCACTGCAAGGAGGGCCGTCTATGTCGAGTGACCCACCCTGAACCCAGACTGGCTGGGGTCCAGGTGGTTGTTCTGGTGGAGGTACAAAGAAAGTTGGTTGAAGACAGCATGCTCAAAAGTTTGGATAGAAAGGGTAGAAGGGAAACCAGTCTATAGTTTTTGACGTCAGAGGGGTTAAGTGATGGTTTCTTGAGAAGGGGGGTGACTAGCAGTCTTGAAGGCAGATGGAAAGCATCCTGCCTGGAGGGAGGTGTTGATGAGGTGGGTTGGAAAGGGAAGGAGTTCAGGCACTATAGACTGAAGAAGAGGGGAGGGGACCGGGTCAAGGGAGCATGTGGCGGGGCGACTGGATGTGATGAGGTTTAGGACCTTGTTGGGGGAGAGGGGAGTGAGGTGGGATAGGGTGGGACGTGGAGAGGTGAGGTGAGGGAGGGTGCAGAGGGTGGGATAGTGCAAGCAGCACTAACTGGGTGGTGAGAAAAGGAGGATCTGATGTCGTTTACCTTCTTGTCAAAGAAGTTAGCGAAGTCATCAGGGAAAAGGGAGGAAGTAGGAGGAGGAGGTGGGGGTTGAAGAAGTCTAGAGAAGGTTTCAAAGAGTTTCTTAGGATTAGAAACTCTCAATAATATTTTTAACTGTGGACATGTCGGCACTGCTCCGGTCTGTGGACTTCTTGCTCTTGAGTTTTTTTTTTTACAGTGTCAATCATTTCTTTTTCATCAGTCCCTCTTATAAATATTGTTTCTTTAACATATATGTTTTTACTTTCTACACCATCACTACAGCCGGTCTTTGCATCTCCCCGGCCAAACCAGGCCCGACACCGGCAAAAACTTCATTGAGCTCATCTGCAGCTGAAGTCATGTCAGTAGTGGTTGTGTTGTTTTTTGTCAGGGAATGGTTGGGGTATCGTACCTTCCCTGTTACATTTTTAATAGTGCCATTCAATATTTTCCATGTATTTTTAATTTTGTTTTTGTTTTTCTCCAGTAATTTACTGTAGTATTCCTTTTTACTGCTTCTTATAATTTGTGTTAGCTTGTTTTTATATATCTTATATGTGTTCGGCCTCTGCTGTACTTTTCTTTAAGAATTCCTTGTATAATTAACTTTTTCCTCTTGCATGTGTTTAATATTCCCTTAGTTAGCCACGGTTTCTCATTATATTTTTGTTGCACTACTCTCTTTACCTAGAGGACAGTATTTTTCACAGAGAGCAGTTGTTTTGGATTTTTCCGTTTTTCTCACCATTTGTACCCGTCCAATTACCCCACTCTTTCGAGTCGTCCTGGTCTCTGCTCCACCCCCTCTGCTGATCCAGGGAGGGCTGCAGACTACCACATGCCTCCTCCGATACATGTGAAGTCACCAGCCGCTTCTTTTCACCTGACAGTGAGGAGTTTCACCAGGGGGATGTAGCACGTGGGAGGATCACGCTATTCCCGCCCGTTCCCCCTCCCCCCGACCGACCAGAGGAGGCGCTAGTATAGCAACCAGGACACATACCCACATTCGGCTTCCCACCTGCAGACACGGCCAATTGTGTCTGTAGGGACCCCTGACCAAGCCGGAGGTAACACGGGGATTCGAACCAACGATCCCCGTGTTGGTAGGCAACAGAATAGACCACCACGCCACCCGGATGCTCCTTCTCTTGTCTAACTTTCTAAGCAGGACGTACATAGGGGGCTGTAGGAATCATTCAGTGAAGGGGATTTTGGTTTGTTTTGATCCAATAGCCTCAGCATTCTGCAGCTTCTCCTGAAGGATCCAGAGTTTGGCCAATAAGTTGCCACGGCGGCGTGCCTTGCTTAACAGCGAGGCAGCATCATGAGAGCGAAAGCTAAGCTAAATGTTGGCAGGCTACTACTTATCTTGCTTGATGAGACTGGCCCGAGGCGGACTGTTTGCCTCGGAAACCACTGACTGAAACCTTTGAAGATAATCGTGTTAACTTTGTGTGTGTGTTTGTGTGTTTGTGTGTGTGTGTGTGTGTGTGTGTGTGTTTTCCCCCCTAGCCTGGAGCTGTACCGTAAAGTCCACAATCTTAGAATTCTGGCATGCGGAGGAGATGGAACAGTAAGTGTTACCACAGACACACACAAACATGTTAACGCACAACTATGCACACACACACATGTGAGTTCTGGAGTGCCGTTTGACTCTGACACAGGAAATGTAACACTGAGCGTAGACACGAAGTGAACACAGCATGTGTACTGTTACATGAATCACTAGCAGTTATGTAGTGCTGCCAGAGCAGCCTGTCGTGGTACAATGTGTGTAGATGTGTAAAATGTGTGTAGATGTGTAAGTTACAGGTTACAGTTATGGGGCGGCATGGCTGAGGAGGTAGAGCGGGTCGTCTAGTAATCAGATGGTCACTGGTTTGATCTCCACCTCCTGCAGAGAGTGTGTCGAAGTGTCCTTCAGCAAGACACTGAACCCTTTTTTTGTCTCCGTTTTGCTCCCATTTGTACTTGGCCAATTACCCCACTCTTCCGGTCTCTGCTCCACCTCCTCTGCTGATCCGGGGAGGGCTGCAGACTACTACATGCCTCCTCCGGTACATGTGGAGTTACCAGCCGCTTCTTTTCACCTGACAGTGAGGAGTTTCACCAGGGCGACTTAGCACGTAGGAGGATCATGCTATTCCCCCCAGTTCCCCCTCAACCAGAGGAGGCGCTAGTACAGCAACTAGGACACATACCCACATCTGGCTTCCCACCCGCAGACACAGCCAATTGTCTGTAGAGATGCCTGACCAAATCGGAGGTAATACGGGAATTTGAACTGGCGATCCCCGTGTTGGTAGGCGATGGAATAGACCTCTACGGTACCCAGACGCCCTTTAAGTATACCTTTTTGTTGTGTATTGTGACGGCTGGGGTCTTCACGGTAAACACGTTAGTTCAGCGCTGTTCCAGCTGATCCAACTGATCCACCTGTTCCCAATGCTGTGTGCGCACTCTTCCCCCACTACGCTTATCACTGAAGATCTCCGTCCTTACACTTCTACAGGACGATACAGATGGGTGCCTCCACCTTAGGCACACCGTGACACACAAAACCTTGATAAATCATGATGTACTAACATACCTGGATCACACATGCTGCCTCCAAGATCATCCACCCTCCTATACCCCACCTTCCAGAAATGACCCACAGAGCCATCACACAGCTTGATCATCCACCCCCCCTACCTCCCAGACATGACCCACAGAGCCGTCACACACCGTGATCATTACCCCCCTACACCCCACCTCCCAGACATGACCCACAGTGCCATCACACGCCTCGCACTCACAACAGTGAATGACACCAATCGGTCCTCAGTCCACACTTACCACTACTGCCGTCAGGCTGCAGATGCAGGACTCTGACATGGAGAAGTGCTTCTGTGGCAGAGGTTTTGTCCCTTCTGCCACAGCAGCACTAAACAAACCGCCTCGCTGACCTAGTGTTGACCAGACTCATCTGTGACTGTGAATGAATGTTGTGTGTTTATGTATCTGTATGTATAGCTGTATGCTGCGGTGTGGTTATCAGCATGTGTCTGTGCATGTAGTGGCTGTGACAACACATTTCCTGCAGGACAGTAAAGACTACACCTACATCTATCTGTCTGTTCCAATCAAGCAGAAATCTACCCAAACTTAAGCTGCTGAAGGAGCTTGACGGGGTTATTTCCAGAGTAATAATATTATATTTTCTTTGCAATGGACTAAAGGGTATGTAGAAATTGTGTGTACACGTGTGGTGTTTGACCAAGACAAGGGAGAAGATGCCCTGTCTAGACTGCTTGAGGAGGAACAAAGTGTGCATGCAACCAGAAAAAAAAAAACGTCTTTTTTGCCCGAGGAAGATCTGATAGATCGAAAGTTGCCGTGTTAAGAGAAATAAAACGAATATTCAGTGTGCAGACTTCACTCTTCACTCTTGGGTAAGGGTGAAGGTTAGGCAGATTCGGTTATCAGAATCAGAATCAGGAACACTTTATTTAAAATGAAATATCGTAACGAACTATTTCCTCCAGCCCACAGCAGTGCCACACAAAGACAAACACACATATCCAAAAACTACAAGAACACATATATCCAAACTAACACATATATCCAAACTGAACAACAAAAATCACTGTCCAGAGAATGAACGCCAGCCAGGTTGACTGTTGGAACTGCCAGTCTGCATCGGCTAGCAGCTAGCTTAGCCTGCCCTGCTTCCACGTCCTGTCAGACCGCCCTTGGTGTTTCCTCTTCGGGCACAGCTGCGGTCAGGGCCGTAGTCCCTGGACCCACAGGGCACAGCAGACCAAACTCTCCCTGCCGATCCAACGCCAGCTCTCCCAGCCAGACACCTTCGACACACCTCCCCGCACTCCACACGACGACACTAAAAACACAGTCAAGGGTAGGCGAGGCCGCCGCCAGACCGTCCTCGGTGTTGTCGAAACAGACGGTCTGCAATTACCTTAGCCTGTCCCGCTTCTTCGTCCTGTCAGACCGTCCTCGGTGCTACCTCTTCTGGCGCAGCTCCAGGCAGGGCCATGGTCCCTAGGCCCACCAGATGCAGCAGACCAAGCTCCCCCAGCCAGACACCTTCTACACACCTCCCCGCACTCCGCACGACGACAATAAAAATACACTCAGGGTTAGGTGAGGCTGCTGCCAAACCGCTCTTGGTGTTATTGGAACTGCTGGTCTACATGGGCTAGCAGTTAGCTTAGCCTACCCCGCTTCCGTGTTCTGTTAGTTATGTTATGATGTTAGCTGTTATGATGGTTAAGGTCAGGGTTAAGGGCTAGAGAATGAATGTAGTCAATGAGGGGTCCCCACAAGTATAGGGTGACGTGGTGTGGTTGTGTGTGTGTGTTTAGGTGGGCTGGATCTTGTCTTGCCTCGATGAACTGGCGTTGAACCCTCAGCCTCCTGTTGCTGTATTACCACTGGGGACAGGAAATGACCTTGCAAGGACCCTCAACTGGGGAGGGGTGGGTATACACACACACACACACACACACACACACACACACACACACACACACACACACACACTAACACACACTTACTACAGGTTACATTGTTTTATTCTTTGACTCTCCAAATGAACCAGTGGTTAATTGGTTAATTGCCACTTAGTAAGTGATCATTTATTCATGACAGAATAAATGATCCAGGTACGAATGCCTTCCAACCACTTCTGCTGGTCTTCCAGGGCTACACGGACGAGCCTTTGTCCAAAATCCTGTCTCATGTGGAGGAGGGGACTGTGGTCCAGCTGGACAGATGGAACCTGCAGATTGAGCCACACCGTGATGCCGGGCCAGACCAGGATGAACAACAAACCGACAAGGTGGGTACCAGCACACACACAAACAGACCTACACCATGATGTTTTTGCATATCTGAGTTTGTTCACATTACGTTTTAGTTAGTCTGTCGAGCCAAAACCTCATGGAGCCTGGCTTATTTTATTTTTATAGGAGACTTGAACCACATTCACATGCAGTTTGTTATCCAATTTACATCACATTTCTGTAGATGTGTCTCAGTTTGACTGCTTAGGTTGCATCACAAGTGTGTTAACAGCCCCCCCCCCCCCCAACGTTCTGCACCTTCATCACAACGGAGAGAGACTTGATGGCAAGGCACTGATGTGTGTGTGTGTGTGTGTGTGTGTGTGTGTGTGTGTGTGCTCTCCTCAGCTTCCTCTAGATGTGTTTAACAACTACTTCAGTCTCGGGTTCGATGCCCATGTGACGCTGGGGTTCCATGAGTCAAGAGGTATCAACAGTATGATCAGTCAACATCCTGTGGTGAAGAATTGGGAAACGGGGACGTCCGGGTGGCGTGGCGGTCTATTCCGTCGCCTACCGACACAGGGATCGCCTGTTCTTTTTCTTTTCTTGTTTTTTCCCCCCTATTCTCCCCAATTGTATCCGTCCAATTACCCCACTCTTCCGAGCCATCCAGGTCTCTGCGCCACTGATCCGGGGAGGGCTGCAGACTACCACATGCCTCCTCCGATACATGTGGAGTCACCAGCTGCTTCTTTTCACCTGACAGCGAGGTGTTTCACCAGGGGGACATAGTGCGTGGGAGGATGACGCTATTCCCTCCAGCCCCCCCCCCCCCCCCCCGAACAGGCGCCCCGACCGACCAGACGAGGCGCTAGTGCAGTGACCAGGACACATACCCACATCTGGCTTCCCACCCGCAGACATGGCCAATTGGGTCTGTAGGGACGCCCAACCAAGCCGGATGTAACATGGGGATTCAAACTGGCGATCCCCCGTGTTGGAAGGCAACAGAATAGACCACTTTGCCATTCGGACGCCCTGGTTTTATGATTTACATTCATATCAAAAATAGACTGCTCCATTCATGTTCTCTCCCTGTCTTCATGTTGCATTCTGTCTTTCTACAACATCTTTATCTGTCCTTACGCCCCCCCACCCCTCCCCCTCGGTCTCTGTCTTTTCTGTCTTCATGTCTCTCCTCGTCTCTGTGTCTGTGCCGTCCCATCTTGCAGAAGCCAACCCCGAGAAGTTCAACAGTCGTTTTAGGAATAAGATGTTCTATGCTGGGGTGAGTGGATATTTGCAGCATTTATTGCAGTTTTTGTGCATAAATCCTGCCGTGTCCACAGTGTTGAATTGTTTTTTTGTGTTTGTTTCACTGTTTATAAGCCTAACTGTTTCAGTTCATGTGTCCGTCTGTCTCCAATACAGACTGCTTTCTCAGATTTCCTGATGGGAAGTTCCAAAGACCTGTCCAAACATATCAAAGTAGTGGTAAGCATCTACCGCTCAACCAGTCCCTCACCCACGCAGTCTGACAGACTGTCAAGTCAACCAGTTACTCTCCCAATGTCCACTTCTTTTTACTTCCTGTTTCTGCTTCTCTCTCTCTCTCTCTCTCTCTCTCTCTCTCTCTCTCTCTCTCTCTCTCTCTCTCTCTCTCTCTCTCTCTCTCTCTCTCTCTCTCTCTCTCTCTGTCTGTATCTCTCTCTCTGTCTAGTGTGATGGGACAGATTTAACTTCGAAGGTGCAGGACTTGAAGCTTCAGTGTCTCGTTTTTCTCAACATTCCCAGGTCAGTTAGCCAGATCTCTCACTGCCTCTCTCTTTCCCTTCCTCTATCTTCTAAATGTCCTTTATCTAGGCATTAAAGCTGAAATCTGCAGCTTTCCTCCCCTACTGTATCATCATTTCATCCATCTGGCTCATGGAGTGATGTTACATAATGCTGACCGTCTTCCTTAGGACGGATGGATATGCATACATTAGACTGCCTGCCTTAGCTTTGGTCATGGGATGCCATCCTTATAAGGGTGCAGAATATTTTATTGGTGAGCTGATGGCACACCAGTCACAATGGCTGCTACACCGTGTTTGTCGTCTGACAAAATCAGTTGCAACATTCAACTATGCTGCTACCTATATTGAACTCTATTAGAACGTTGTTCTACTGTAATATTCTCATCTCATCATCAGCCGCTTCTCTTGGGTTGGGTCGCGGTGGCAGCAAGCTAAGTAGGGCACTCCAGCTGTCCCTCCCCCTATGACCGCCCTCCAGCTCCCCCTGGCAGATCCCAAGGCGTTCCCAGGCCAGATTTGACATGCAGGCCCTCCAGTGAGTTCTGGGTCTACCCCGAGGTCTCTTCCTAGTTGGCCGTGCCCGGAAAACCTCCAAAGGAGGATGCCCAGGAGGCATCCTAATCAGATGCCTGAACCACCTCAACTGGCTCCTTTTTACATGAAGGAGCAGTGGCTGTACTCGGAGCTCCCTCCGGATGTCCGAGCTCTTCATCCTATCTCTAAGGCTGAGCTCAGACACCCTATGGAGGAAACTCATTTAGGCAAATTGTGTCCGTGATCTCACCCTTTCGGTCACTACCCAAAACTCGTGACCACAGGTGAGGGTTGGAACGAAGATTGACTGGTAAATTGAAAGCTTTGCCTTCCGGCTCAGCTCCCTCTTCACCACAACAGTCTGGTACAACGTCCGCATTACTGCTGATGCTGCACCAATCCGCCTGTCAAACTCCCGCTCCATCCTACCCTCACTCGTGAACAAGACCCCGAGATACTTGAACTCTTTCATTTGAGGCAACAACTTGTCCCCAACCCGGAGGGAGCAATCCACCATTTTCCGGTAGCCAACCATGGCCTCAGACTTGGAGGTGCTGACTCTCATCCCGGCCATTTCACACTCAGCTGCAAACCGCCCCAGTGCAGAGCTGGAGGTCACATTCTGATGAAGCCAACAAAACCACATCATCTGCAAAGAGCAGAGATGCAATTCTGAGGTTCCCAAAAGGGTCACACTCCTAAACCTTGGCTGCATCTTGAGATCCTGTCCATCAATACCACAAGCAGAATTGGAGACAAGGGACAACTTTGGCAGAGTCTGACACCCACTGAAAACATGTTTGACATTGTGCCGAGAATGCGGACACAGCTCTCACTTTGGTTATACAAGAACCAGATGGCTTGTAGCAACTGCCCCGGTACCCCATACTCCCGCAGTAGCCCCCACAGAGTGCCCCGGGGTACACGGTCGTAAGCCTTCTCCAAGTCCACAAAACACATGTAGACTGGCTGGTCAAACTCCCCATGCCCCCCTCAGCACCTCCGCAAGGGTAAAGAGTTGGTCCGTTATTCCACGGCCAGGACGGAATCCGCATTATTCCTCCTGGATCCGAGGTTCGACAATGGGTCGAACCTCAGAGGGAGGCTGAGCAGTGTGATGCCCTGATAATTGGAGCACACCCTCTGGTCCCCTACTGTCTATTGTAATTCTGTAATATATTATATACTGTTAATATAATATAGTAGCCACATCGTCATCACATTTCAAATGGATAATATAGCGAAAAAATAGTCACGGATTGCCACTTTAATAAACAACAATCTATCATATTTATTCTTTGTTGCACGCTAAAAACGTGTGTGTAGTGTGTGCTGCTGCTTTTGCTAATAATGATAAGGATGATTAATAATGTGCAGCACCGATGATAGGTAAGATGTTGATAAATTAAATGTGTGTGTGTGTGTGTGTGTGTGTGTGTGTGTGTGTGTGTGTGTGTGTGTGTGTGTGTGTGTAGGTACTGTGCAGGAACCACACCATGGGGTAACCCCGGTGAACATCACGAGTTTGAACCTCAGCGTCATGATGATGGGTACATCGAGGTGATTGGCTTCACCATGACATCACTGGTATGGAACCTCTTGCTCCGCCCTCTGGAAGTACACTACAGACCAGCCTGTGTGCTACACCCATGTCTGTCAAACTGGCCGTAATGAAGGCTAAACGATCAAAATATACCTCTTCCCTTATCGATCTCCAGTCGCTCTGCATGTTTATTCAAAACTACTGGAGCAAACCATGATCTTTATTATGAAATATGATCTTCACGTGCAAATTGATAGGCATTTATGTGGAAAAACATTTGCTATTAACTGAACTTGTTCATAAGAGATGATGGGCATGCACGAATCACATTCTCTCCATTTATTTATTTATTGAAACAAATGAATTCAATAATAAGGATCCTGGATGTATGAGGAGTTGATGTGGGAAGGGAGTGGGCGGCACGGAGGTGCAGTGGTTAGTGCAGGCGCCTCACAGCAAGAAGGTCAAGTCAAGTCAGGTTTATTTATATAGCACATTTAGAACAACCACAGTGGAACCCAAGTGCTGCACAAGCTTAAAGTACAATATAAAATAAGTGACACATATGAATATAACATATATGTAAATAAAACATAATAACAAAGAATATAAAAATAAACAATAAAACATAAGAGTGAAGGTATATTTGCACAATAAAATCATGGTATTAAGCTCAACTTGATTTGAATGCCAGTGAGAAGAGGTAGGTCTTTAACAAAGGTTTAAAAGTCTCTGGGGTCTGAGCAGATCTTATGTGTCCTGGTAGATTGTTCCAGAGAACAGGGGCAGCCACTGCAAAGGCTGTGTTTCCCCGTTCTTAAGCCTGGATCTGGGAACATGTAGGAGCATCTGGTTTGTCCACCCAAGTGCTGAGGTGCAGGGTTCGAGCTCCGGGGTAGTCCCACCTTGGGGGTCGTCCTCTGTGTGGAGTTTGCATGTTCTCCCTGTGTCTGCGTGGGTTTCCTCCGAGGGCTCCGGTTTCCTCCATAGTCCAAAGACATGTAGGTCAGGTGAATCGGCTGTGCTAAATTGTCCCTATGTGTGTGTGTGTGTTTGTGTGTGTGTGTGTGTGTGATGGCCTTGGCGGCCTGTCCAGGGTGTCTCCCCGCCTGCCATCCAATGACTGCTGGGATAGGCTCCAGCATCCCCCCGACCCTGAGAGCAGGATAATCGGTCCGGATAGTGGATGGATGTGGGAAGGGAAACAGGAAGTGCAGTAGCTGCAACACTTTTTAACCTCTTGTACAACTAGTGTTGTGTTAGCTTTGTAGTTGCAGTATAATTTTAGTTTAGCCTTATTCCTCCTTTATGTCCCTTTCTTTTATTTTCTCTTGTCTTTTAATGTTGCTCTACTGGTGTCAGCTGAGTGTCGCTGTGCTGTAGTGCCTTCGAGCTCTGGAGCAATGTGAGACAGTGTGTTATTAACGTCATCTTTATTTGCAGCAATTTGAAGCAAACATGTTTGTTAAGGGGTTGGTTGTTCGGTGTCTCATCTGCATGTCTGCAGGCTACTCTTCAGGTCGGAGGTCACGGTGAGAGGTTGAATCAGTGTAGAGAGGTCACCCTGACCACCACCAAACCCCTGCCAGTCCAGGTACCGTATACTGGCCTGCTAACATAATCCTTCCCTCTGCTCTTCTAGCTAGCTGTAAGAGGTGTTAACTGAACTGTTTTGCTGAGCATCAAACTGTTTTTGTTCTTCCCAGCCCTCACTGTGTAACATTCACATAGTCTACAGTAGATATTTGCTCCAACAGTCAGGAATCGGGAACCCTTTTCATTTCCCCCAGCCCACAGCAGTGCAACACAAAGACAAAAACGCACATCCAAGATCTACAAAAACTACAAGAACACACATATATCCAACACAATTCACTGTCCAGCAGAACGGGCACCAGCCAGGATGACTGTGGGGACTGCCGGTCTGGTCTGCATGGGCTAGCCTATGTAGCCTCTATATTCTGGTCATGACTCCAAAGCAGAAACCACACCCACGCAGATACTATGTCAGGTTCAAGCAACAAATGTCCCGTTTATGAATGTCTGGCAATGAACCAAGACAACAGCTGGTCGTTCGAGTTACAGTATGTACAGTACTGCAGCTCCGTCAGCGCCACAGTCGTCACGGAAAGGGCGACTACTCCAGTTAACCAATGTCATCGTGTAGTTTGAATGACACACATATATGTACTAGCTAACGAACCCACAACTCATGAACCCATTGTCTCATTACTAAAGTACAACAGTCTACTAGCTAACATGCTAGCATGCGAAGAACAAAATACAAAATGTATTACGTGGCAGAAAATACGCAATAAACATACCTGGCAATAGCTTAGACTGCCCCACTTCTGCATCCTGTCAGACTGCCCTCAGTGTTTCCTATGCGGGCGCAGCTCCAGGCAGGGCCGTGGTCCCTGGGCCCACAGGGTGCATCAGACCAAGCTCTCCCAGCTGATCCAATGCCAGCTCTACCACCCAGACACCTCTGACACACCTCTCTGCACTCCACACAACGACACTAAACAGTCATGGCCAGGCGAGGCTGCCGCCAGATCACCCTCGGTGTTATTGGAATTGCCGGTCTGCATGGGCTAGCAGTTAGCTTAGCCTGCCCCACTTCTGCATCTTGTCAGACCGCCCTCGGCGTTTCCTCTTCGGGAGCAGCTCCGGGCAGGGCCGTGGTCCCTTGGCCCACAGGATGCAGCAGACCAAGCTCTCCCAGCCGGTCCAGCACCTACTCTCAGCCAATGAAATGAAGACACACTAAGACGCAGATGTGGACAAAGACACTGCATGGACGGTACGGGGTGAGGCCACTGTAAACGTGAATTCGCGCCGCCATCTTCCCACACCGGAAGCAGAAAAAAAAACTTGACTAAAAGAATCCACCCAGTATGATTTCAGCTTTCCACCTTTAGTAACTGGGAGCTGCCCAGTAAAACCATCAGACACTTTGACCGATCCAGAACTTTCTTGGTGAATAGCACATGTTCAGCTTATGTTTGATGTTTGTCTCCTTTTCCATCGCACTTGAAATACTGCAAAAATGGAAGGTGGTGATTCAGCAAGCTATGGTTAAACACGTGACTACACTGGGCGCGCAACGCTTTTTATATATTTGTTTTTTTTATCTTTTTTCCCCCCATTCTTCCCAGTTACACCCAGCATATTACCCCACTCTTCTGAGCTGTCCTGGTCTCTGCTCCACCTGCTCTGCTGATCCGGGGAGGGCTGTTGACTACACATGCCTCCTCCCATACATGTGGAGTCACCAGCTGCTTCTTACCACCTGACAGTGAGCAGTTTCGCCAGGGGGACGTAGCACGTTGGAGGATCACACCATTTCCCCCCCCCGAACGGGTGCCTCGACCGACCAGAGGAGGCGCTAGTGCAGCGACCAGGACACATACCCACGTCCAGCTTCCCACCCGCAGACACGACCAATTGTGTCAGTAGGGACGCCCGACCAAGCCGGAGGTAACACGGGGATTCGAACCGGCGATCCCCGTGTTGGTAGGCAACAGAATAAACCACAATGCTAGCCGGACGCCCCTCTTTAGACATATTTATAAATGTTCTATGGAATTGATGAGTTCTTCTAGTTGTGATGCTTGTCGTCAGTATCGTGTGTAAGCAGCTACCATTATCAGCTGATCTGACTCAATGGTACACGAATACGTAATTTATTGACTGATTAAGTGATTGATTGACCGATTACATGGTTGATTGATTGTTTTGCAGGTGGATGGTGAGCCCTGTAGACTGGCCCCCTCAGTCATCCGCATCAGCCTCAGAAACCAGTCCAACATGGTTCAGAAAACCAAGCGACGCACACCCCTGTCCCACCTGAATGAGTGAGTACAAAAACCTGCATCTAGACACGGAGCAAACATGTTTAAACTCACTCAGACCCACTACAACATCTCAATACCCACACACGCACACACACACACACACACACACACAAGCAGGAAACATACAAGTCACCTCATGAAGATGAGCTGTAAAATAAGGACCCAGACACACCAAACCAGCTAGTGGCGATGAAGGCCGACTGTTGCATCGCCTCATGTCGCCTGCCGTCTGGGCCAGAAAGTAGAACTTGAACACACCGCAAAGACTACAGCCAACGGCCAGCTAGCATGTACATTCTGCACTGACTCACTGAGGTGAACAGCCAATCAGAGTGATCTCTCTCACCCACGGGCTCCGCCCATTCAACAGGCTGAATGGGCCAAAAAGCTACCGACAGGGATCTGACAGGGGTCCGTATAGTGCCGATGGTGCGGGACACACCGCAAAAACTAGGGTCAAAGGCGTTCACTGATGGCCCGACATTGGCCGACGGCCTGGTGTGTCAGGATCCTAAAGCGTCACCAAGACTTTTAATATTTATACGTGTGTGTTTTGTGTGTCTTTCTCCCTCGGTTCCTCCCGTGTGTCCTAATACTCTGCTGTGTCTGTCTTTGCAGCCAGCAGCCCATTCCAGAGAAGCTGAGGATCCGAGTCAACAGGATCACCATGCACGACTACGAGGCTCTGCACTATGATAAGGACAAACTTCGACAAGCATGTATGCACTACACACTGACACGCACACACACACTAACCACTGACATGCACACACTCACAAACCACTGACACTCAAACCACTGACACACACACATTCACAAACCACTGACACGCACACACTCACAAACCACTGACACACACACACACTCAAACCACTGACACGCACACACACACAAACCACTGACACACACACACACTCAAACCACTGACACACACACACACTCAAACCACTGACACGCACACACACACTAACCACTGACACTCAAACCACTGACACACACACATTCACAAACCACTGACACGCACACACACACTAACCACTGACACTCAAACCACTGACACACACACATTCACAAACCACTGACACGCACACACTGACAAACCACTGACACGCACACACTCACAAACCACTGACACACAAACCACTGGCACGCACACACTCACAAACCACTGACACACACACACACACACTCACAAACCACTGACACGCACACACTCACAAACCACTGACACGCACACACTCACAAACCACTGACACACAAACCACTGACACGCACACACTCACAAACCACTGACACTCAAACCACTGACACGCACATACTCACAAACCACTGACATGCACACACTCACAAACCACTGACACTCAAACCACTGACACACACACACTCACAAACCACTGACACGCACACACTCACAAACCACTGACATGCACACACTCACAAACCACTGACACTCAAACCACTGACACACACACACTCACAAACCACTGACACGCACACACTCACAAACCACTGACACGCACACACTCACAAACCACTGACACTCAAACCACTGACACACACACACTCACAAACCACTGACATGCACACACTCACAAACCACTGACACTCAAACCACTGACACACACACACTCACAAACCACTGACACGCACACACTCACAAACCACTGACACGCACACACTCACAAACCACTGACACTCAAACCACTGACACACACACACTCACAAACCACTGACACACACACACTCACAAACCACTGACACGCACACACTCACAAACCACTGACACACACACACTCACAAACCAACAAACAGTCTTCTGCATATATACACACTACACAGATCTTTGGTTTTGGGCTCCTCTGTGTTTGCCGACTTGTGGAATAGGTACTTTTGAGATTGTAGTGTTTTTGGTGATGTCATGCTTCTGTTGGCGAGAGGGTGCGTTTGACGCAGTGGGAGCGAGTCACTGCCTCAGGAATTTCGGCCAGGCAAACGACTGTAAAAAAACCCAATGCATAATGGACAGCAAAGTGGCGCAGGGGTTAGCGTGTTCGCCTCACAGCAAGAGGGTCCTGGTTCGAACCCTGGGGTAGTGCAGCCTTGGGGGTCGACCTGGGTCGTTCCCCGTTTGGAGTTTGCATGTTCTCCCCGTGTCTGCGTGGGTTTCCTGCGGGTGCTCCGGTTTCCTCCCACAGTCCAAAGACATGTAGGTCAGGTGAATCGGCCGTACTACATTGTTCCTAGGTGTGAATGTGTGGGCCCTGTGATGGCCTGGTGGCCTGTCCAGGGTGTCTTCCCGCCTGCCGCCCAATGACTGCTGGGATAGGCTCCAGCATCCTGCGACTCCGGTTGGGATAAGCGGCTTGGAGAATGGATGGATGGATGGAAGGATGGATGGTTGATTGGTTGGGAGGGTTGCTGTAATGTGGGGTTGTACTCTTCCTCCCACATGTGTTTTTATTTTTGTGCGTGGGCACGGTTACATGTTTGTGTGTTTGGTTGTGCATTTAAGTATGCAAAAGCCTCATTTTACATATAATCTGTTACAGCTCAGGAACCCGCAAATATGATTGTTCATGCAAACCTCCTCCTGTTTTCACACCTCATCCTCTGTCTCAATTACAAGTCGGTCTGTAATTGATGTATGGCTTGTGTACTACTTGCTTCATTTATAGATTTTGATTGGTTGCACACACACACACACACACACACACACGCACACACACACACGCTTGCTGATAGTCCATCGAGTCCGATGATGGTGTCCCTCCTCATTAACGTTGTGTTCTTTGATGACTCTAGAGCCCAATTCTTGATCCACAAGTCTTATTGCACATTGGGCATGTGAGGGTTTGTGAGGGCATGTGAGGACATGTGAGGACATGTGAGGGCATGTGAGGTCTGAGTTTGTGGGGCCAGGCATGGTTGTGTGTCTCCTTAGTCTTTTCTGTTGTTTTTTCACATTCCTCTCCATTTCCAGCTGTTCTACACCTCTGTGGCAGATCTCCTGCCAGTTGGAACGGTTGATGGCAGCTTGCTCCAGTCTCAAGACTTCTTCACTTCTTCAGCGATGTTTTCAGCTGGTCTTTGTATCGCTTCTTCTGACCACCTGCAGCCCAGATGAGGCTGTCCATACAGGACTGGATGTGGCAGGCGTTCTTGAGGCATCCTGATGATATGCCCAAGCCAGCTCAGTTGGTGTTCAGTGACCGTGGCTTCTATGTTCTTGCAGTTTGTCCTAGTAAGAATCTCAGCATGAGGAACACGGTCACGCCACGTGATCCCCACGATTTTCTGCAGACACCCTATGTGGAACCGCTCCAGCAACCTTAGGTGGTGGCTGTGTATGACCCAGGCTTCCCAGCTGTATAGGATAGTTGTGATGTAGACGGCTTTGTAAATGGCAAATTTCGTGTGGAGGTGTTTGTTTTGGAAGACCTTACATCGGAGTTTGCCGAAGGCTACAGAGGCTTGTTTGAGTCTATTGTGAGTTTGTTGCAGCCTTCAGACAGGATGCTGCGCAGGTATTTGAAAGATGGAGCAACTGAGTGGTTGGTGTTCTGTAGTAAAGACAGGCATAGTGGGTGGGGGCTGGACCTTCATTGGTGTAACACCTCAGTCTTGGTGGTGTTGACTGATAGACCCAGCCTGCTGTAGGTATTCACAACTGCGGCAAGGATGGTTTGCAGGTCTTCTAGTGCGTGAGCTATAAGAGCGCAGTCATCAGCATACTGCAGCATACTGCAGCTCAAGGACCTGCACTGCTGACAACTTGGTGGTTGCCTGGAACCTTCAAATGTTGAAGAGGTTTCATGCAGCCTAAAGTCTATTGTGATCCCACTACTGCCTTCCAGATCTTTATGAAAAAGCTTTGTGACACAGGAGGAAAATGTTGAAGAGTACCGGTGCCAGCACACACCCCTGCCTCACTCCAGTGCATACATTAAAGGGCACCGATTCCTGTCTTCCTATGGCCACTCATGCCACCATCCCATCATGGAACTGTGGCAAAATGTTCACAAATTTGCTCGGAAAGCCAAACTTTCTCAGGATTTTCCAAAGTAGCTCTTGATTCACAGTGTCAAAAGCTTTGGAGAGATCGACAAAAGCCATGAAAGGTCCTGATGTTGTTTGTGGCACTTCTCTTGTAGCTGTCTTACTGTGAAAATTATATCCACAGTAATCCTGTTCTTCCTGAAACCACATTGTGACTCTGGCAGCAGATGTTCTGTCAAGTCCTTCACCATCCTGCATAGCATAACCTTTGCTAGGACCTTGCCTGCAACAGCTAGCAGGGATCTGCTATGACTGTTGCCGCAGATGGACTTGTCACCCCTGTTTTTGTACAGAGTGACACTTTTAGCACCCCTCCATTGTTGAGGGACAGACACTCTCCTCGACCCAGACCTGCAGGATGTACTGATGGATTATTCTGGTGCACAGGTAGCCTCCTTATTTTAGGAGTTACACATACACACACACACACACACACACACACTGATCGATCCTCAGATTTCTGTCTGTCTATGTGTCTGCCTCACTGTTTGATGCTTTCACTGTCAGCTGACCTAAGAAACTGGTTTTGTCTGATATAACTACATATAACAACTAGGGAGGATGGGGGAGGTCAAGATGAAAGAGAAGAGAAAGAGAGAATGAGACAGATAAGTTCAGAGGGAGAGATAGATGATGATTAACGAAAAAAGAAATGAGTTGAAGGAGAGAAGGATAGAGAGGAATGCACAGTAGTGATGTAAAGAAGGACAAGTATAAAGAAGGAATTAGTTGATGAGAGAGAGAGAGCGAGAGAGACAGAGAGAGAGCGAGAGGGATGAGTGGAAAGAGAGAAAGTAGATTCCCCTCACCAAGGAATTAAGCTGTTGCCTAGCAACGACACAGAGGTCTGTCCCTGATTCAGTTCTGTTCTCCCTCTCTCCATCAGTGTTTCCATCAGTTTCTCTTTTTCTATTGCTGTCGTCATCTCTCGCTTCCGTCTCCTCCTCCTGTCTCTTCCCTCGATCTTCTCTCCCTTATCTCCTCCTGTAAACCCTTTTCTATCCCACACTACATCCCTGTCACTCCTCCTTCTCGCTCTCTTCCTCTTGTCTGCCTGTTGTTTCTCTCTATCTTTTTTTCAGTCATCTAGTACAGAGGTGCTGTCCCGGGTGGTGACTCTGGTCACACTCCACCTCCAAATAGAAAAGATCCAGTCTGAGATCGACTAACACTCCTGTCTTATTTCTAACCTTCTTTTTTTTTTTATTATTCCCCATTTTTGCCCCAATTGTTCTTGGCCAACTATATCTAGTTGGTACCGCTCCACCTCTTGCACCAGCTCAGGCTCCTTCCCTGCCAGAGAGGTGACATTCCACGCCTCGGGGACCAATCTGCGATGCCAGAAGTCGGCACGTGCTGGTCCCCTCTTTTGCCTGCCACCCAGCCTGCATTGCACCCTACCCCAATGCTCATCCCCGTGTTTGGTGGGTCCACGGGGTGGTGGCTCCGTATTATCCTATTTTCACAATCACCCCACTCTTCCGAGCCGTCCCGGTCGCTGCTCCACCCCCTTTGCCGGTTCAGGGAGGGCTGCAGACTACCACATGCCTCCTCCCATACATGTGGAGTCGCCAGCCGCTTTTCACCTGACAGTGAGGAGTTTCGCCAGGGGGACGTAGCACGTGGGAGGATCATGCTATTCCCCCCAGTTCCAAACAGGCGCCCTGACCGACCAGAGGAGGTGTGAGTGCAGTGAACAAGACACATACCCACATCCGGCTTCCCTCCCGCAGACACAGCCAATTGTGTCTGTAGGGATGCCTGACTAAGCTGGAGGTAACACGGGGATCCGAACCTTGTTGGTAGGCAACGGAGTAGACCGCTACGCTACCCAGACGTCCCTTATTTCTAACATAATTATTATTATATATATATATTTTATTTTGCAGTTTGGCCTTTGGTAGGACAGAGGAGAGTAACAGGAAGTGTGAGGTACAAAGAGAGGAATTGCCACCGAATTTTGCGTAAAACGATTTGTGAATGTGAGAACGTTCTAATTTAATGGTAGGATGCACTGTAAAAGAAAATATGACTGCAATCCTACATACATCTTACCTACACATTCACACACTGTCAGACAGGACACTAAAGAGACTAGCTACAACAGTGAGAGGTTTCATGTCTCATCAAACCCCACTGAGTAATTTGTCCCGTTAGAGACGCTGATGCCGGGAATTTTTCACGCAATCAACTGAAAGATCATCATTGGTGGATTCACTGTCAATCACAGAGGCACCGTCCCCAACCTCCAACTAAAAAGTAAATATACCTGCTTGATCGAGGCATGAATCAACAAAGCCCCACCACAGGAGTCAGAAATAAGATGTCTTTCATACCAGAAGTCACATTGTCCCATGGAAAACCATTCATTCAAGGGGTGGCCAGAGTCCAATGGCATGGAGAACCAAGACGATTGGGCACCACCCTCTGTTGCAGGCTTCATCCGCCTTCACTGCCATTGTGACCTGGAGACATCTTCCGCCAGACCTCCGTTGAGATCTTTGTTGGATCGTGGTTCATCTGGAACCTCCCCCTTGACCCATCCACCTTGGGTTGACCCTACCAGGAGCCAAGCTCCGGACAGCATAGCTCTTGGAGTCATTGGTACACCCAAGTTTCTCCGCCACAGCAAGGTGGTGGATGGTATGGCGGGCTAACACAATAGCATCCCAGCTGTGAGGTTCACGCTGCCTTTGGCCAGGCGGTTCAGGGATCGTGTAAGGCACTTTGGATGAAAAACATCTCTTAAATGAAAAGAATGTAAATGTATTAATTACTACTGGGGTGAAACTGTCAATGGTGTCAGTGGTGTTGATGAAAGTGATCAACAAATGAGGAGCAGCATATTAAGAGACAATTGGCCATGTCTGCTGGTGGAAAGCTGGATGTGGGTATATGTCCTGGTCACTGCAATAGCGCCTCCTCTGGTCAGTCAGGGCACCTGTTCGGGGGGGGGGACAGGGGGAATAGTGTGATCCTCCCACGCGCTACATCCCCCTGGTGAAACTCCTCACTGTCAGGTGAAAAGAAACGGCTGGTGACTCCACATGTATGGGAGGAGGCATGTGGTAGTCTGCAGCCCTCCCGGATCGGCAGAGGGGGTGGAGCAGCGACCGGGATGGCTCGAAGAGTGGGGTAATTGGCCGGGTACAATTGGGGAGAAAAAGGGGGAAAAATCTAAAACAATCAGAAACTGGTTTTACTTGTAATGTCTTTGCACGTCTGTCTCCTTTAACTTTATGAAAGCTGTTGAGGTCATGTCACCGGGCCCTTACCCAGTGTTTAGTCTTACAGCATGAGAAACAGGAAGTGTAATATGAGTGCGTGTGAGTGTGTTTTCTTTGTTTGGCTTGCTTTTGTTGTTGTTAGTGTTGTTGTTTCAGGTAAGCCGAGTGTGACCTGTTTTTTTGTGTGGTGTGTTGTGGGTGTAATGCTCGGCTCTGTGGCTGTGAAATGGGCGGGTCCAGTGGTGTCCCAGTGGTTAGCGCTGTTGCCTCACAGCAAGAAGTTCCTGGGTTCGAACCCCAGGCTGTCCCAGGTCCTCTCTGTGTGGAGTTTGCATGTTGTTCCCGTGTCTGTGTGGGTTTCCTCCCACCATCAAAAAGACATGCATGTTAGGGTTCATACTCCTGCCTGTGCCCCCGAGCAAGGCAATGGAAAGAAGAACTGGAGTTGGTCCCCGGGCGCTGCAGCTGCCCACTGTCTCTATTTTGTGTGTGTAGAGGATGGAGTGAATGCAGAAAATGAATTTCATTGTACGTGTGTACAGTCACACTACAGATCTTCTTTCTTGTAAACACCAAAACTCAGCATTCCTGCTTTCATTTTAGACTGTTATTTTTACTCCGTGTTTACAACGGCTGTGCTAGAGCTACAAGTTGAAAACTCTCTCTCCTCTCTCTCTCTCTCTCTCTCTCTCTCTCTCTCTCTCTCTCTCTCTCTCTGCAGCTATCCCACTGGGTCTGATAGTGGTACCTGGTGACAGTGACTTGGAGACCTGCAGAACACACATTGAGAGCCTGCAGGAGGTAAGACTGAAGGAGCAAGGGATGAATGGAACAGGGGGGGCAATAAGGTGTCAGTCAGAGCTTAGCTGCTGGAAAACAAAACAGAAAAATAACATGGCGGGGCGTCCGGGTAGCGTGGCGGTCTATTCCGTTGCCTACCAACACGGGGATCGCCGGTTCGAATCCCCGTGTTACCTCCGGCTTGGTCAGGCACAATTGGCCGTGTCTGCAGGTGGGAAGCCGGAATAGGGTATATGTCCTGGTTGCTGCACTAGCGACCCTTCTGGTCAGTTAGGGCTGGGGGGAATAGCGTGATCTTCCCATGCACTACGTCCCCCTGGTGAAACTCCTCACTGTCAGGTGAAAACAAGCGGCTGGTGACTCCACATGTATTGGAGGAGACATATGGTAGTCTGCAGCCCTCCCTGGGTCAGCAGAGGGGGTGGAGCAGTGACCAGGATGGCTCGGAAGAGTGGGGTAATTGGCTGGATACAATTGGGGAGAAAAAGGGTGAAAAAAAATCAAGGAAAAAATAAAAATAACATGGCAGAAAATAACAGATGAATAAAGCTCCAAGTGTTTTGTGGCACGTGATAAGTGGTATCTAACCAGCTCTGGGATGGGCAAGTGGTATCTAACCATCTCTGTGATGGATAACTGGTATCTAACCAGCTCTGGGTTGGGTTAGTGGTATCTAACCAGCTCTGGGATGGGCAAGTGGTATCTAACCATCTCTGTGATGGATAACTGGTATCTAACCAGCTCTGGGTTGGGTTAGTGGTATCTAACCAGCTCTGGGATGGGTAACTGGTATCTAACCAGCTCTGGGATAGATAACTGGTATCTAACCAGCTCTGGGATGGGTAACTGGTATCTAACCAGCTCTGGGATAGATAACTGGTATCTAACCAGCTCTGGGATGGGTAAGTGGTATCTAACCAGCTCTGGGATAGATAACTGGTATCTAACCAGCTCTGGGATAGATAACTGGTATCTAACCAGCTCTGGGATGGATAACTGGTATCTAACCAGCTCTGGGATAGATAACTGGTATCTAACCAGCTCTGGGTTGGGTAAGTGGTATCTAACCAGCTCTGGGATGGGTAAGTGGTATCTAACCAGCTCTGGGATGGGCAGCGTGGGGTGGGGAGTGCACTAAGTAGTACTGACACCACATGCAGGACTCGAGAGGATAAGTAAAAGGGGTGAAATGAGTGGCTCAAAGGATAGGAAGAGGTAAAGAAGGAAGGGAATACAAGGGATAAAACGGAAGACCATGAGGAAGTGTCAGTTCTTTTTAATTTTTGCATCAAGGCTTTGTAACTAATCTGACGTGAGTTGTGTACTGTCTGCCTTTCACCAAGCACAGCGTGAATCTCATGCTGCTTTGGGTCCACGTCATTCATTCCAATGCAGTTCGGTCCTTGGGTAATACCACGTGCCCCTTTGTGTGGAGTCTGTGTGTCTGTGTGTGGTACATGTAGGTGTGCAGGCCTTTGTGCTCTCGTCTGGATCTGGGACTTACGATGTTTGGGACTACTTTTCTCTCCTCCTTCCTCTCTTCACCTGTCTTCCTGCAGGATTTCTGCCCCGTCCCTGACTCATTCAGATGTCAGGCGCTACAGGTTGGTAGTTGGATGTCGGCGTTGGTGGTATGATCTGTGTTTGGCTCAGAGGTGCACAGGGGAACAAGTCTTACGAGCTAAAACTCTTTAGGAGTTAACACTTCAGTGAATTTTCACGTGTTAGTACGGGTGTAAGAAAATGTCGATACACTCGAGTATCGTGGCGTTATCCTGTGATACTGTATCGATTCTCAAAACCACTGTATTGATTTTTTTTACACTATTTTTAACAGCATTTCAACTTTAAAATACAAACAAACAAACTACAGAACAAGAGGTCTTGCTTGTTATCATCCAACACCAGACAGATGTACAGGTGCAGATCATCACACAGGGATTTCAGCAATGTCACCTAGTGAGAAAGATGAGAGAGGATAAAAACCCTCATCAGCAACAACAGTTTCCTTTAAGTAGCGATCCCATTTTTTCCAGTATGTTTCCCCTTGGTGTTTCTGTAGACGAAGGGGGAAAGTAATCTTTTCCATAGAGCATATATACTTGACAGTTCCGGTAACTACTACTACTACTACTACTACTACTACTGCTACTACTACTTTCAGCTGCTCCCGTTAGGGGGCGCCACAGTGGATCATCCATCTCCATCTCTTCCTGTCTTCTGCGTCTTCCTCTGTCACACCAGCCACCTGCATGTCCTCCCTCAGTTCCGGTAAAAAGGTCCATATTTGGAGGATTTCTCTGCAGCCAACATGTGGTGACAGCTTTTTTTAGATGCTAGAGGTTTTTCAGGAGATATGCATCACTTTACAAAAGTTTTTAGGGGGGAGTCCAAGATACAGAAAGGAGAAAGACACATCAATATTAAAGCCCAAGATCCTGGATATCAAACGTCCCACTTTTTCACAAAAAGGTTGAATGTGTGGACACGACCAAAACATGTGGCATGGTCCACTTGCATTGATTTTACATGTAAAGGTTTGTGACAAACCTTTTGTGTTGTGTGTAACCTCACGACCGCTAGATAACAGTGTTGTAATCTGTCTTCAGCCTTTTGACTCTTCCCACTACAACCCAACAACGTAAACTAAGACAGGAAGTAGCATATGCACAAAGAGCACAGGCCTATGAAACCACAATATATCACCTTCCTTAAAGTGTCACAATATATCACCTTCCTTACAGTATCACAATATATCACCTTCCATACAGTATCACAATATATCACCTTCCATACAGTATCACGATATATTGAATCGTGACCCCTGTATCGTGATACATGTCATATCTCCAGATCCTCACCAGCACACAGCCCTGTTTGTTAGTTGCTTAAAGCTGGAAAGTGAGGCATCCGGGTAGCGTAGTGGTCTATTCCGTTGCCTACCAACACGGCGATCGATGGTTTGAATCCCCATGTTACCTCTGGCTTGGTCAGGCGTCCCTACAGACACAGTTGGCCGTGTCTGCAGGTGGGAAGCCGGATGTGGGTATGTGTCCTGGTTGTTGCACTAGCACCTCCTCTGGTCGGTCGGGGCGCCTGTTCGGGGCGGGGGGGACTGGGGGGAATAGCGTGATCCTCCCATGCGCTATGTCCCCCTGGTGATACTCCTCACTGTCAGGTGAAAAGAAGTGGCTGGCGACCGCACGTGTATGGGAGGAGGCATGGGGTAGGGGTGAAGCAGTGACCGGGACGGCTCGGAAGAGTGGGTTCAAGTGACGCTGGATACAACTGGGGGGGGCTAGAAATTGGGACTTTCACATATAAATGAATGTCCTTGACATTGCAGCCCTCGCCAAACGAGTTTACGAAATGATGATTAAGCCAGTCATTGCAGTATACCGGAGTGTTAAATCTCGTGTCTGGGGTGACATTCCTGCACTGCATTCCCGCGTTGGCGCACAGGAAGTGATGCGTATTGATGTGTTTTACGTCAACCAGCATGACTGCTTTGCCAGAGCTGAACTTCCGCGTGACGAAAGCACTGGCATGCCTCTGATCGGCTTGCCTTCAGGGCTTTCTGCCAGAAAACTTCTGTGCTTGGAAGCTGTCGCGAAAAAAACCTGAGACACGTCCAAGAACAGTTTGTAATGCTTCAGAGAAATGAGAAAGTCTGCATTCAGAAGGAAGGATTAAAGTCAGAAGAAGAAAGTGATCGACAGCAAGGACAAACACGGGTTGCTTTAGCTTTTCCTCGTTGGAGAGCACTGAAACTGAAAGAAGAGACGCAATTACTCTCACAGCCAGAAGGGGGGGGCAACTTCAGCACTGCAGGTTTAACTACCAAACTCTCAGTCAGAGTTATTACAAACATATACACATTCAATAAAATCATTTTACCACCTGAGTTCTGAACAAAATCCCACACCCAGATGAACAGTTCTGACAATGTGTGTACCAACACATGCACATGGATGCTCACAGACATGTGCAGGATGACACTGCAAATAAAAAAGGTGGCAGTGCAGGTCTTTGCTCCCCTGATTGGCTGAGGGCTACTGGGAGGGAAGACTGCCCCCCTACTGGCCCATCAACACATAGCTATATGTGTTGGTGGGCCACATAGCACAACACATAGTAGCTAAGTCCAGAGAATTTGCTTTGTTAGGACAAGACCAGGGATAGGTAGAATAGTTAAACTCTGTACTTAAGTAAAAGTACAATTACTCCCATAAACAATGACTCGAGTAAAAGTGAAAATTACCATTTGAGAAACCTACTCAAGTAAAAGTAAAAAAGTACCAGGTTAATAAATTACTCAAAGTAGAAGTTACTTTTCATTTTAATATTTTTTAGGGTGTGCGGTCCATTAACGCGTGCTACTCACAGAGGATCGCACGCGGTAATGGCTGTGGCTGTTACAGCAGATCACTGCTTTTGATTGTTATGCAGCTGCCCCAGTTTACCTAGCTTGTGCTGCGTCTGTTTGTAAGGTTGGGGTAAACTGCTGTTAGCTGAGACTGACCAGGTCACTTAGATGAGTGATGAAAAGTTTGTACAGTAAACGTTGTGTCCAGATGAACTGATTCAACATAAAGACATAAGTTAATGTCACTAGCATAACATCAAAGATTAACGTGACACATGAATAATTAACATAGCTAACGGTAGCTAGCTAAGTACATTTTCACAATATGTGCAACTTCGATGTGCTTGCGGAGGTAAGAAGAGGAGTTTTTAAAAGCAGATATCGATGTTTTTCGGGAGGCACAGCAAGCTCTTCATCTTGTAACTGTTGCTTTTTTAGGTTTTGGTATGAAAAGTGCAGCCAGATGTGGCCAGGGATTGTTGCTGGAAGCTGCCTCTTGTTCCAGTTGCTCCGTCATCATTGGGTGGCGCTTGTTTGACAACTTGGCTTCTGCAGTGCAGGTGCTCTTTGCGAGCTCTTCCCCCCCTCCCCGACACTCAGTGCCCACATTTTGAGCAGACTACTTGTACCTCACCTCCCCTAGGTCGTCCGTCAGGACGCCCCCTATAGGGTTTCTGTTGCGCATGTTTGTTTAAAGCGTGGGGCGCTATTCCCCATGCAGTTCTATGGTTCTCCACTAAATGGAGATTTTGTGCCTTTCCATTGTCAAGATGCGTTGATCATCTGCAAAGCCACCATGTGCCCCGGTCCATAACACCAGTCTATGGATGAATGCAGCTAGTACTACTGCTACCAATAGGAGTAGCGGGATTTATTATCGAGGTTTACTCCTCTGGATCCGCCGTGTTCTGCTCTGTTGTCTCCTGACGACATTAACAGGAGTACTGTGAGGAGGGTGTGGCTCTTCACCACGCACACACGGTCATTCATCATGGAGAGGATATATGTTGCACTTCACATGATGCTGGGGTGTATGGAGACCAGTCTAGGACGCCGTGAAAAGCCGTCTAGGAAAGGTACCACTCCTATACTTAACCCCTTAACCCCAGTACTACTTGTAATGAAGGTATCAATGGCAAATGTAGTGAAGTAAAAAGTCGATTACTGGCTCTAAAATATATTTGAGTAAAGATTAGAAGTACAGTTTTTAAGAAGGAAGAGGAGAAGTACCCTTTCCTTGAAATAAGTTTTGCACTCATGTGCGTTACGTGTAATGCATTACTACCCACCCCTGGACAAGACTGGCTGACCTGCTGTTTCACATGTAAAACCTCTTGTTTGTCCTGGTTGCTGCATATTTGCAGCTCAGAAAGCAGGAAGGCTAAGTAGGGAAAATGCAGCCCGAGACAACAGGAAGCAAAATGGGACAATTTTAAATGGGAGTTTTATGTTTTATAATTTACAGGTTTTGGACAGGCACTGGTTTAGTACTTTTATGCTTTCTTTTTGCTTTCATATAGTCCCCAACAAACAAACACATGGCATCACACACACACCCACACACACACAAACACAGGTGTGATATCTCAGGGTTATAACTTATTAAACATTTTTTTTTTTACTAATATAGTCTGGCCTTTGTTTGATGTAATATTCTCTTTAAAGTCATTGCTACAGAGAGACAAAGTGACAAAGAGGAAAAGGGAGCGAGAGACACAGAGAGAGAGAGAGAGAGAGAGAGAGAGAGAGAGAGAGAGAGAGAGGGAGAGAACAGGGCCAGAAAGAGAAACAAAGAGATGAATGACAGCACCAGAATGAAACAGAAGCCATTAGGAAGGTAGGAACTGGAGGGGGTTGAAAGATGAGACAATGAAGGAAGACAGCAGCTAAGGGACTGGGACATCTTGTATATAAATAATCAAGCCCCTCCAACATCATCTGGCAATAATATTCATAACTAAGGTCTTGATGAACTTGGTGAGGTTTATCATGAAAGTCCAAACTCACAGGCAAATTCCAAGGTCTTTCATGGTTAGCTGTCACCCCTTTTCCCCATTTCCCCACGGGGATGAAGAAAGTATTGTGATTCTGATTCTGATTTTCACCACAGTCAAGTGGAGAATTTTGGTCAGTGGCACTAGTACTTGTTCTCAGTTAACAAAATATCAGGTAGCAGCAAGATGTAAACAGAAACGTGACCTGTGAAATGTGTCCTCTACAGCCTACAGCAAGTTTTCAGGTCAGGGTCAGGAACACTTTGTCATTTGACTTCATCTACTTGAGTACATGAAATGAAACAAAATATAATTTCCCCCAGCCCACAGCAGTGCAACACAAAGAAAAAAACACACCCAAAAACTACAAGAACACATCCAAACTAAGAACACATATATCCAAACTAGAACAAGTATATCCAAACTAAGAGAACATGTATCTAAACTAAGATCACATATATCCAAACTAAACACATATATATCCAAACTAAGAGCAGATATATCCAAACTTAGAACACATATATCCAAACTAAACACACATATCCAAATTAAGAACACATCTATCCAAACTAAACACATATATCCAAACTAAGAACACATATATCCAAAATAAACACATATATCCAAACTAAGAACACATATATCCAAACTAAGAACACATATATCCAAACTAAGAACACATATATCCAAACTAGAACACATATATCCAAGCTAAGAACATATATATCCAAACTAAACACACATATATCTAAACTAAGAACACATATCCAAACTAGAATACATTTATCCAAACTAAGAACACATCTATCCAAACTAAACGCATATATCTAAACTAAACACATAAATCCAAACTATGAACACATATATCCAAACTAAACACATAAATCCAAACTAAGAACACATATATCCAAACGAAGAACACACATATCCAAGCTAAACACATATATCCAAACTAAGAACACATATATCCAAACTTACAACATATATTTCGAAACTAAGAACACCTTTATCCAAATTAGAACAAATATATCCAAACTAAGAACACATATATCCAAACTAAACACATATATCCAAACTAAACACATATCCAAACTAGAACAGATATATCTAAGCTAAGAAGACATATACCCAAACTAAGAACATATATTTCCAAACTAAGAACACATATCTCCAAACTAAGAACACATATATCCAAACTAAGGACAGCTATATTCAAACTAGAACAAATATATCCAAACTAAAAACACATATATCCAAACTAAACACATATATCCAAAATAAGAACACATATATATTCAAACTAAGAACATATATTTCCAAATTAAGAACACATATCTCCAAACTAGAACACATATATCCAAACTAAGAACACATATGTCCAAACTAAGAACATATATATCCAATCTAACAACATATATTTCTGAACTAAGAACACATATATCCAAACTAAACACATATCCAAACTAGAACAGATATATCCAAACTAAGAACACATCTCTCCAAACTATGCACATACATCCAAACTAAGAACATATATTTCCAAACTAAGAACATATAGATCCAAACTAGAAAAAACACATATATCCAAACTAAGAACACATGTATCCAAACTAAGAACACGTGTCCGAACTAAGAACATATATATCCAAACTAGAACACATACACTCACTGGCCACTTTATTAGGTACACCTTGCTAGTACCGGGTTGGACCCCCTTTTGCCTTCAGAACTGCCTTAATCCTTCGTGGCATAGATTCAACAAGGTACTGGAAACATTCCTCAGAGAGTTTGGTCCATATTGACAGGATAGCATCACGCAGTTGCTGCAGATTTGTCGGCTGCACATCCATGATGCGAATCTCCCGGTCCACCACATCCCAAAGGTGCTCTATTGGATTGAGATTTGGTGACTGTGGAGGCCATTTGAGTACAGTGAACTCATTGTCATGTTCAAGAAACCAGTCTGAGATGATTCGAGCTTTATGACATGGCGCGTTATCCTGCTGGAAGTAGCCATCAGAAGATGGGAACACTGTGGTCATAAAGGGATGGACATGGTCAGCAACAATACTCAGGTAGGCTGTGGCGTTGACACGATGCTCAATTGGTACTAAGGGGCCCAAAGTGTGCCAAGAAAATATCCCCCACACCATTACACCACCACCACCAGCCTGAACCGTTGATACAAGGCAGGATGGATCCATGCTTTCATGTTGTTGACGCCAAATTCTGACCCTACCATCCGAATGTCGCAGCAGAAATCGAGACTCATCAGACCAGGCAACGTTTTTCCAATCTTCTATTGTCCAATTTTGGTGAGCCTGTGCGAATTGTAGCCTCAGTTTCCTGCTCTTAGCTGACAGGAGTGGCACCCGGTGTGGTCTTCTGCTGCTGTAGCCCATCTGCCTCAAGGTTCGATATGTTGTGCATTCAGAGATGCTCTTCTGCATACCTCGGTTGTAATGAGTGGTTGTTTGAGTTACTGTTGCCTTTCTATCAGCTCGAACCAGTCTGGCCATTCTCCTCTGACCTCTGGCATCAACAAGGCATTTTCGCCCACAGAACTGCCGCTCACTGGATATTTTCTCTTTTTCGGACCATTCTCTGTAAACCCTAGAGATGGTTGTGCGTGAAAATCCCAGTAGATCAGCAGTTTCTGAAATACTCAGACCAGCCCGTCTGGCACCAACAACCATGCCACGTTCAAAGTCACTTAAATCACCTTTCTTCCCCATTCTGATGCTCGGTTTGAACTGCAGCAGATCGTCTTGACCATGTCTACATGCCTAAATGCATTGAGTTGCTGCCATGTGATTGGCTGATTAGAAATTTGCGTTATCGAGCAGTTGGACAGGTGTGCCTAATAAAGTGGCCGGTGAGTGTATATCCAAACTAAGAACATATATTTCCAAACTAAACACATATATCCAGTCTAAGAACACATATATCCAAACTAAGAACATATCCAAATTAAACACATATACCCAAAATAAGGAGAAAAAAAAACATCATAAAAAAGATCATGCATCTGAAGAAAAACGATAGCATGTGGGGATTCCTGTGATATAGTTCGTCCATGGATCACGGTTAAATATCCCTGCAATGCCGCTCTGATGGCTGAGCGGAATAAACCGCCGTTCTTGCAATCTGCTCGTCACGTGGCTGGGAGGTTCGTATCCCAGACTCAAGGTAACCGGTCACGGTCAGAGCGTGCACGGGGTGAGGCCTTCATTAGGCCACCCTTACCCGAGGGATAGTGGATGTAGATCGGTGCAGTGTTGGGGGACTCGTCGTTCTCCAGCGACCCCTCTGGCCCAACCGGGCGCCTGCAGCCAAGCAACCGAAAGCATTCTCCCTACGTCTCCTTCGCTGCCTGAAGGTGATGCAATCCATGCGAGGCTTCAACGTGTAAAATAGCGAGAGCAGCCGACACGAGTTTGAAGGAAGCTGGTGTTACGACTATCTCCTTCCTGTGGAAAGGTGAGCCAGGGGAGTTATTCGACAAGAGTTCTGGCCATATGCCATTGGGTTAATCGGGTGGCATAAGAGGAAAAACTAGAAATAAATTTATAAAAACTTTAAAAAAAATCCCTGCAACAAGGTAATGTTGATGGAAAATGCTGATATGCACATGCACACAATCAGACATGCACACACACAAACAGGAATTGCAAGTTTGCGCACCGGCATATTTATTATAAAGAGCAGCTCAAAATAATACAGGGGTCCCCACAGAGGATCATCCGTTTTTATTTCTTCCTGTCTTCTGCATCTTCCTCTGTCACACCAGCCACCTGCATGTCCTCCCTCACCACATCCATAAACCTCCTCCTCTTTGGCCTCCCTCTTCTCCTCTTCCCTGGCAGCTCCATATTCAGCATCCTTCTCCCAATATACCCAGCATCTCTCCTGCACACATGTCCAAACCATCTCAATCTTGCCTCTCTTGCTTTGTCTCCAAACCGTCCAACCTGAGCGGTCCCTCTAGTATACTCGTTCCTAATCCTGTCCTTCTTCATCACTCCCAATGAAAATCTTATCATCTTCATCTCTGCCACCTCCAGCTCCACCTCCTGTCTTTTCATCAGTGCCACTGTCTCCAAACCATACAACATAGCTGGTCTCACTACCATCTTGTAAACCTTCCCTTTAACTCTTGCTGGTACCCTTCTGTCACACATCACTCCTGACACTCTTCTCCACCCACTCCACCCTGCCTGCACTCTCTTCTTCACCTCTCTTCCACACTCTCTGTTACTTTGGACAGTTGACCCCAAGTATTGAAACTCAGTAGGCCTTCGTCACCTCCACTCCTTGCATCCTCACCATTCATCTGTCCTTCCTCTCATTCACACATAGGTATTCTGTCTTGCTCCTACTGACTTTCATTCCTCTTCTCTCCAGTGCATACCTCCACCTCTCCAGGCTCTCCTCCACCTGCACCCTACTCTCACTACACATCACAATGTCATCCACAAACTTCATAGTCCACGGAGACTCCTGCCTGATCTCCTCCGTCAACCTGTCCATCACCATTGCAAACCAGAAAGGGCTCAGAGCCGATCCTTGATGTAATCCCACCTCCACCTTGAACCCATCTGTCATTCCAACCACACACCTCACCACTGTCACACTTCCCTCATACATATCCTGCACCACTCCTACATACTTCTCTGCAACTCCTGACTTCCTCATACAATACCACACCTCCTCTCTCGGCACCCTGTCATATGCTTTTCTAAATCCACAAAGACACAATGTACCTCCTTCTGGCCTCCTCTATACTTCTCCATCAACATTCTCAAAGCAAACATCGCATCTGTGGTGCTCTTTCCTGGCATGAAACCATACTGCTGCTCGCTGATCACCACCTCTCCTCCTCTTAACCTAGCTTCTATTACTCTTTCCCATGTCTTCATGCTGTGGCTGATCAACTTTATACCTCTGTAGTTGCTACAGTTCTGCACATCACCCTGGTTCTTGAAAATCGGTACCAGTATGCTTCTTCTCCACTCCTCAGGCATCCTCTCACTTTCCAAGATTGTGTTAAACAATCTAGTTAAAAACCCCACTGCCATGTCTCCTAAACACCTCCATGCCTCCTGCCACTGAGCATGCACAATCCAGTGCATTCTTAGTGCCGGTCCCAAGCCCGGATAAATGGTGAGGGTTGCGTCAGGAAGGGCATCCAGCGTAAAATCTTTGCCAAATCAAATATGCGGATCATAAATAAGATTTCCTTCTTCCAAAAAAAACAAAAATGCAAAAAAAACCCCCAAAAAAACAGGAAAGACGTTATTTTTTCCCTGGACACGTGGCCTGAATACGGTGAATACAAATTCACCTCAGTCTCAGTTGCTCGGACTCGGTACCAGGAGTTCTTCACATCCGTGCCGTTGTTTGTCCTTGTTTTGTCATATCCAGAGTCCTGCCCCAGGGCAACTCTCGGGATTTAACAAACAAGTTTAACCCGCCCTTCCTCTACTCGCAGCGTGCTGAGTCGTATCTGTCTCCCATGGAAGTCCAACGCAACCGGACATGCAGACTCACACTTCCCCTGCCCCACCTGCCCCACCTGCCTCAGCAGGAGCAGCTGCTGAATTATCAGTGGAGTCAGGGGAGGCTCCGACAAATATATACACTACCGTTCAAAAGTTTGGGATCACCCAAACAATTTTGTGTTTTCCATGAAAAGTCACACTTATTCACCACCATATGTTGTGAAATGAATAGAAAATAGAGTCAAGACATTGACAAGGTTAGAAATAATGATTTGTATTTGAAATAAGATTTTTTTTACATCAAACTTTGCTTTCGTCAAAGAATCCTCCATTTGCAGCAATTACAGCATTGCAGACCTTTGGCATTCTAGCTGTTAATTTGTTGAGGTAATCTGGAGAAATTGCGCCCCACGCTTCCAGAAGCAGCTCCCACAAGTTGGATTGGTTGGATGGGCACTTCTTTGAGCAGATTGAGTTTCTGGAGCAACACATTTGTGGGGTCAATTAAACGCTCAAAATGGCCAGAAAAAGAGAACTTTCATCTGAAACTCGACAGTCTATTCTTGTTCTTAGAAATGAAGGCTATTCCATGCGAGAAATTGCTAAGAAATTGAAGATTTCCTACACCGGTGTGTACTACTCCCTTCAGAGGACAGCACAAACAGGCTCTAACCAGAGTAGAAAAAGAAGTGGGAGGCCGCGTTGCACAACTGAGCAAGAAGATAAGTACATTAGAGTCTCTAGTTTGAGAAACAGACGCCTCACAGGTCCCCAACTGGCATCTTCATTAAATAGTACCTGTTAGAGCCTGTTTGTGCTGTCCTCTGAAGGGAGTAGTACACACCGGTGTAGGAAATCTTCAATTTCTTAGCAATTTCTCGCATGGAATAGCCTTCATTTCTAAGAACAAGAATAGACTGTCGAGTTTCAGATGAAAGTTCTCTTTTTCTGGCCATTTTGAGCGTTTAATTGACCCCACAAATGTGATGCTCCAGAAACTCAATCTGCTCAAAGAAGTGCCCATCCAACCAATCCAACTTGTGGGAGCTGCTTCTGGAAGCGTGGGGTGCAATTTCTCCAGATTACCTCAACAAATTAACAGCTAGAATGCCAAAGGTCTGCAATGCTGTAATTGCTGCAAATGGAGGATTCTTTGACGAAAGCAAAGTTTGATGTAAAAAAAATCTTATTTCAAATACAAATCATTATTTCTAACCTTGTCAATGTCTTGACTCTATTTTCTATTCATTTCACAACATATGGTGGTGAATAAGTGTGACTTTTCATGGAAAACACAAAATTGTTTGGGTGATCCCAAACTTTTGAACGGTAGTGTATGCACTCACAAACTGTTGTCAGACAGAAAAGAGGTTGTTTCCCTGTGTCCCCGGTAGGCATGGTGCACTGTAGGCTGTTGTGTGTGTGTATGTGTGTGTGTGTGTGTGGTGTGTGTGTGTGTGTGTGGTGTGTGTGTGCGCTTAATTCATGCTAGATATATGCACCAGTCTTGAAGCATGATGCGTTGGTAATGTGGTGTCATTTTGTCTGCATATGTGTGTGTGTGTGTGTGTGTGTGTGTGTGTGTGTGTGTTATGTATTTGTGTCTGGTTGTACATGGTGTAATTCTGTTGGTTTTGAACTCCTCAAATACAAAACTTGTTCATCTGCGTGGGTGTGTGTTTGTTTAAAACTGTGCATGTATGTGTATGTGTGTGTGTGCATGTGTGTAGGCGTTGCATGTTGAGTCATCGTAAGTGCTCAGAGCAGTCGGTGTGGACTTGAACTTGTGTGTCGACGTCCAAAAGTTTGGGTGCTCGCCGATGTGCATTTAGCAGCTTGTTTTGTCTGTTGCACAAAACAAAAGTTCTGTGGATTTGGCGTCGGGGTGGCGTAGCGGTCTATTCTGCTGCCTACCAACATGGGGATCGCTGGTTCGAATCCCATGTTACCGCCGGCTTGATCGTGCGTCCCTGCAGACACAATTGGCCGTGTCTGCGGGTAGGAAGCTGGATATGTGTATGAGTCCTGGTCGCTGCACTAGCGCCTCCTCTGGTCGGTCGGGGCGCCTGTTCGGAGAGGAGGAGGGAATAGCGTGATCCTCCAACACGCTACATCCCCCTGGTGAAAGTCCACTGTCAGGTGAAAAGAAGTGGCCGGTGACTCCACATGTATGGGAGGAGGCATGTGGTAGTCTGCAGCCCCCCTGGATCAGCAGAGGGGGTGGAGCAGAGACCGGGACGGCTCAGAGGAGTGGGGTAATTGGCCAAGTACAACAGGGGAGAAAAAGGGAGAGGGGGGGAAAAAACATTAAAAAGTTCTCTGGGCAGCAGGTGGTGCAGTGGTTAGCGCGGTTGCCTCACAGCAAGAAGGTCCTGGGTTCGAGCCCCGGGGTCGTCCAACCTTGGGGGGTCGTCCTGTGTGGGGTTTGCATGTTCTCCTCGTGTCTGCGTGGGTTTCCTCCGGGGGCTCCGGATTCCTGCCACAGTCCAAAGACTTGTAGGTCAGGTGACTCACCCGTACTAATTTGTCTCGAGGTGGGAATGTGTGTGTGTGTGGGTGTTGGTGGGTGTGTGTGGGTGGGTGGGTGGGTGTGTGTGTTCTGTATGACTTGTGTGTTCTGTATGACTGGTGTGTGTGTTCTGTATGACTGGTGTGTGTGTTCTGTATGACTGGTGTGTGTGTTCTGTATGACTGGTGTGTGTGTTCTGTATGACTTGTGTGTGTTCTGTATGACTGGTGTGTGTGTTCTGTATGACTTGTGTGTGTTCTGTATGACTGGTGTGTGTGTTCTGTATGACTTGTGTGTGTGTGTTCTGTATGACTTGTGTGTGTTCTGTGTGACTTGTGTGTGTTCTGTGTGACTTGTGTGTGTGTTCTGTATGACTTGTGTGTGTTCTGTATGACTTGTGTGTGTGTTCTGTATGACTTGTGTGTGTGTTCTGTATGACTGGTGTGTGCTCTGTATGACTTGTGTGTGTGTGTTCTGTATGACTGGTGTGTGTTCTGTATGACTTGTGTGTGTTCTGTATGACTGGTGTGTGTGTTCTGTATGACTTGTGTTTGTGTTCTGTATGACTTGTGTGTGTGTTCTGTATGACTGGTGTGTGTGTTCTGTATGACTTGTGTGTGTGTGTGTTCTGTATGACTGGTGTGTGTGTTCTGTATGACTTGTGTGTGTTCTGTATGACTGGTGTGTGTGTTCTGTATGACTTGTGTGTGTTCTGTATGACTGGTGTGTGTGTTCTGTATGACTTGTGTGTGTGTTCTGTATGACTGGTGTGTGTGTTCTGTATGACTTGTGTGTGTGTTCTGTATGACTGGTGTGTGTGTTCTGTATGACTTGTGTGTGTGTTCTGTATGACTTGTGTGTGTTCTGTGTGACTTGTGTGTGTTCTGTGTGACTTGTGTGTGTGTTCTGTATGACTTGTGTGTGTTCTGTATGACTTGTGTGTGTGTTCTGTATGACTTGTGTGTGTGTTCTGTATGACTGGTGTGTGTTCTGTATGACTTGTGTGTGTGTGTTCTGTATGACTGGTGTGTGTTCTGTATGACTTGTGTGTGTTCTGTATGACTTGTGTGTGTGTTCTGTATGACTGGTGTGTGTTCTGTATGACTGGTGTGTGTGTGTTCTGTATGACTTGTGTGTGCTCTGTATGACTTGTGTGTGTTCTGTATGACTTGTGTGTGTTCTGTATGACTTGTGTGTGTTCTGTATGACTTGTGTGTGTGTTCTGTATGACTGGTGTGTGTTCTGTACGACTTGTGTGTGTGTGTGTTCTGTATGACTTGTGTGTGTGTTCTGTATGACTGGTGTGTGTTCTGTATGACTTGTGTGTGTGTGTTCTGTATGACTTGTGTGTGTTCTGTATGACTTGTGTGTGTGTTCTGTATGACTGGTGTGTGTTCTGTATGACTGGTGTGTGTGTGTTCTGTATGACTGGTGTGTGTGTTCTGTATGACTGGTGTGTGTGTTCTGTATGACTTGTGTGTGTTCTGTATGACTGGTGTGTGTGTTCTGTATGACTTGTGTGTGTTCTGTATGACTGGTGTGTGTGTTCTGTATGACTTGTGTGTGTGTGTTCTGTATGACTTGTGTGTGTTCTGTGTGACTTGTGTGTGTTCTGTGTGACTTGTGTGTGTGTTCTGTATGACTTGTGTGTGTTCTGTATGACTTGTGTGTGTGTTCTGTATGACTTGTGTGTGTGTTCTGTATGACTGGTGTGTGCTCTGTATGACTTGTGTGTGTGTGTTCTGTATGACTGGTGTGTGTTCTGTATGACTTGTGTGTGTTCTGTATGACTGGTGTGTGTGTTCTGTATGACTTGTGTTTGTGTTCTGTATGACTTGTGTGTGTGTTCTGTATGACTGGTGTGTGTGTTCTGTATGACTTGTGTGTGTGTGTGTTCTGTATGACTGGTGTGTGTGTTCTGTATGACTTGTGTGTGTTCTGTATGACTGGTGTGTGTGTTCTGTATGACTTGTGTGTGTTCTGTATGACTGGTGTGTGTGTTCTGTATGACTTGTGTGTGTGTTCTGTATGACTGGTGTGTGTGTTCTGTATGACTTGTGTGTGTGTTCTGTATGACTGGTGTGTGTGTTCTGTATGACTTGTGTGTGTGTTCTGTATGACTTGTGTGTGTTCTGTGTGACTTGTGTGTGTTCTGTGTGACTTGTGTGTGTGTTCTGTATGACTTGTGTGTGTTCTGTATGACTTGTGTGTGTGTTCTGTATGACTTGTGTGTGTGTTCTGTATGACTGGTGTGTGTTCTGTATGACTTGTGTGTGTGTGTTCTGTATGACTGGTGTGTGTTCTGTATGACTTGTGTGTGTTCTGTATGACTTGTGTGTGTGTTCTGTATGACTGGTGTGTGTTCTGTATGACTGGTGTGTGTGTGTTCTGTATGACTTGTGTGTGCTCTGTATGACTTGTGTGTGTTCTGTATGACTTGTGTGTGTTCTGTATGACTTGTGTGTGTTCTGTATGACTTGTGTGTGTGTTCTGTATGACTGGTGTGTGTTCTGTACGACTTGTGTGTGTGTGTGTTCTGTATGACTTGTGTGTGTGTTCTGTATGACTGGTGTGTGTTCTGTATGACTTGTGTGTGTGTGTTCTGTATGACTTGTGTGTGTTCTGTATGACTTGTGTGTGTGTTCTGTATGACTGGTGTGTGTTCTGTATGACTGGTGTGTGTGTGTTCTGTATGACTGGTGTGTGTTCTGTATGACTTGTGTGTGTTCTGTATGACTTGTGTGTGTGTGTGTGTGTGTGTGTGTGCTCTGTATGACTGGTGTGTGTTCTGTATGACTGGTGTGTGTTCTGTATGACTTGTGTGTGTGTTCAGTATGACTTGTGTGTGTGTGTGTTCTGTATGACTGGTGTGTGTTCTGTATGACTGGTGTGTGTTCTGTATGACTGGTGTGTGTTCTGTGTGACTTGTGTGTGTGTGTGTTCTGTATGACTGGTGTGTGTTCTGTATGACTTGTGTGTGTGTGTGTGTTCTGTATGACTTGTGTGTGTTCTGTGTGACTTGTGTGTGTGTGTGTTCTGTATGACTTGTGTGTGTGTGTGTTCTGTATGACTGGTGTGTGTGTGTGTTCTGTATGACTTGTGTGTGTGTGTGTTCTGTATGACTGGTGTGTGTTCTGTGTGACGTGTGTGTGTGTTCTGTATGACTTGTGTGTGTGTTCTGTGTGACTTGTGTGTGTGTTCTGTATGACTTGTGTGTGTGTGTGTTCTGTATGACTGGTGTGTGTTCTGTATGACTTGTGTGTGTGTTCTGTATGACTTGTGTGTGTGTTTTGTATGACTTGTGTGTGTGTGTTCTTTATGACTTGTGTGTGTTCTGTATGACTGGTGTGTGTGTTTTGTATGACTTGTGTGTGTGTGTGTGTTCTGTATGACTGGTGTGTGTGTGTTCTGTATGACTGGTGTGTGTTCTGTGTGACTTGTGTGTGTGTGTTCTGTATGACTTGTGTGTGTGTT
Source organism: Lampris incognitus (assembly GCF_029633865.1). Classification (NCBI taxonomy): domain Eukaryota; kingdom Metazoa; phylum Chordata; class Actinopteri; order Lampriformes; family Lampridae; genus Lampris; species Lampris incognitus. Next base: position 24,051,526 of record NC_079231.1, on the reverse strand, counting down.
CTGTATGACTTGTGTGTGTGTGTGTGGTCTGTATTACTGGTGTGTGTGTGTGTTCTGTATGACTTGTGTGTGTGTGTGTTCTGTATGACTTGTGTGTGTTCTGTATGACTTGTGTGTGTGTTCTGTATGACTTGTGTGTGTTCTGTATGACTTGTGTGTGTGTGTGTGTTCTGTATGACTGGTGTGTGTGTGTGTTCTGTATGACTTGTGTGTGTGTGTGTTCTGTATGACTGGTGTGTGTTCTGTATGACTTGTGTGTGTGTGTGTTCTGTATGACTGGTGTGTGTTCTGTATGACTGGTGTGTGTTCTGTATGACTTGTGTGTGTGTGTGTTCTGTATGACTGGTGTGTGTTCTGTGTGACTTGTGTGTGTGTTCTGTATGACTTGTGTGTGTGTTCTGTATGACTTGTGTGTGTGTTCTGTATGACTGGTGTGTGTGTTCTGTATGACTGGTGTGTGTGTGTTCTGTATGACGTGTGTGTGTTCTGTATGACTGGTGTGTGTTCTGTATGACTTGTGTGTGTGTTCTGTATGACTTGTGTGTGTGTGTGTTCTGTATTACTGGTGTGTGTTCTGTATGACTTGTGTGTGTGTGTGTTCTGTGTGACTTGTGTGTGTGTGTGTGTTCTGTATGACTTGTGTGTGTGTGTGTTCTGTATGACTTGTGTGTGTGTGTGTTCTGTATGACTTGTGTGTGTGTTCTGTATGACTTGTGTGTGTTCTGTATGACTTGTGTGTGTGTTCTGTATGACTGGTGTGTGTGTGTGTGTTCTGTATGACTTGTGTGTGTGTGTGTTCTGTGTGACTTGTGTGTGTGTTCTGTATGACTGGTGTGTGTGTGTGTTCTGTATGACTGGTGTGTGTGTGTGTTCTGTATGACTTGTGTGTGTGTTCTGTATGACTTGTGTGTGTGTGTGTTCTGTATGACTGGTGTGTGTGTGTGTTCTGTATGACTTGTGTGTGTGTGTGTTCTGTATGACTTGTGTGTGTGTGTGTTCTGTATGACTTGTGTGTGTGTGTGTTCTGTATGACTTGTGTGTGTGTGTGTTCTGTATGACTTGTGTGTGTGTGTGTTCTGTATGACTTGTGTGTGTGTTCTGTATTTGTGCAGGTACACACACCGCCATAACGTGGTGCAGCAGCAGCGAGGGCAGATCCAGCTGGTCTTGGTGTGGCTCCTCTTGGCAGTCACTTGCTCTGCTTGGGGTTTGTTAAAAGCGTCCCAGAAAGGGAGTCGGAGCCCTTCTGTTCTGCTGAATCTGGGTCGCAGAGCGCCTCTTAGAGGCGACGGTGCCACGGGCCTCGTCTGCTGGACTGGCCGTCCCGTCCGTCGCTCATCAGAACCCCTCTGACGTGTTCCTGTTCTTTCCCAAACATTTTTTGTTTTGGGCTCTGAATGAAACGAAAAGTGGAGTCGGGGGCGAGTGGGGCGGGGGCGAGTGGGGCGGGGGCGAGTGAGGCGGGGGCGAGTGAGGCGGGGCTGAGTGGGGCGGGGGCGAGTGGGGCGGGGGCGAGTGAGGCGGGGCTGAGTGGGGTGGGGGCGAGTGGGGCGGGGCTGAGTGGGGCGGGGGCGAGTGGGGCGAGGCTGAGTGGGGCGGGGGCGAGTGGGGCGGGGCTGAGTGGGGCGGGGGCGAGTGAGGCGAGGCTGAGTGGGGCGGGGGCGAGTGGGGCGGGGCTGAGTGGGGCGGGGCTGAGTGTGAAGTAAGAGAGATGAGAGAGGCACTTAGGCTCACGCAGACTTCCTGTCTGCATGCTGGGCAGAAAGTCCCCCTGAGTTGTTGTCGTGGTTTGGTCCTTCTCTCAGTGTGCACGTGGAGTCTCTTATTAGTACACCATGTTGTACTTACTGTGACTGATCATCCTGCTAGGTTTTAAAAGGTTTACCCCTTTTTCCTCCCCAATTGGTCTTGGCCAATTACCCCACACTTCAAGTCACCCCGGTCTCTGCTCCACCCCCTCTGCCGATCCGGGAGGGCTGCAGACTACCACATGCCTCCTCCCATACATGTGGAGTCGCCAGCCGCTTCTTTTCACCTGACAGTGAGGAGTTTCACCAGGGGGGTGTAGAACGTGGGAGGATCACGCTATCCCCCCAAGTTCCCCCTCCCCCCCGAACAGACGCCCCGACCGACCAGAGGAGGCGCTAGTGCAGCGACCAGGACATATACCCACATCCAGCTTCCCACCCGCAGACACGGCCAATTGTGTCCATCGGAATCCCCGACCAAGCCGGGGGTAACACGGGGATTCGAACTGCCGATCCTCGTGGTGGTAGGCAATGGAATAGACCGCTACGCTACCTGGACACCCTCATCCTGCTACTTTAAGAATGAGTTTAAGACTTTAAGGTCCTTGCAGTGGAATGAGATTAATGGTTCAACTTTTTTTCTTCTTCGTGAAGTGATGAAGTGATGAAGTGATGAAGTGATGAAGTGATGACTTCTCCCTGATTTCCCATGGTTTCATATGGAACATGGACGGCTGGATGTGGTGTGGCGTCTCTGTGCTGGCTCCTTACATACAACTGATGCTCTGGCTCGTTTTGACCCAAGACATTTAATGCAATGGGTAAAGCAAAAGAGCAGCAGGGCTACGGTGACGCAGTGGTTAGCCCTGTCGCCTCACTGCAAGAAGGCCTTGGGTTCGAACTCCGGGGTTGTCCAGCCTTGGGGGGCTCAGCCCAGGTCGTCCTCTGTGTGGAGTTTGCCTGTTCTCCCCTCTGTCGTGGGTTTTCTCCGGGTGGTCCAGTTTCCCCCACCATCAAAAAGACATGCATGTTAGGGTTAATACTCCTATCTGTGCCCCTGAGCAAGGCAGGGAAAGACAAACTGGAGTTGGTCCCGGGGCGCTGCATGGCGGCTGCCCACTGCTCCTAGCTACACAGCTAGGGTGGTTAAATGCAGAGTGTAATTTCCCTACGGGGATCATTAAAGTATCTCAAAATCAAAAAGAAAGAAAAAAAAATCAAAAGCAACATGTCTTTAAGTCAGGATGCTTAGATATGTTTAAGTCAGAGAACGTATCGCACTCCTACGAACACACTGCTGAGTTAAACACAACAATAAGACATCAGGGTGGAGATACCTGTTGAGTTAAACACAACAATAAGACATCAGGGTGGAGATACCTGTTGAGTTAAACACAACAATAAGACATCAGGGTGGAGATACCTGTTGAGTGAAACACAGTAATAAGACATCAGGATTCTGTTATTAATTATCCCTCCACTTCTTTTTTTGAACCTGATGTCTAGCTGTCCGAAAAAGGTGGGGAATATCAGATCCCAAATCCAGCCTGACCCTTGCATTCCCCATGTTAATTCTGCCTCTTTTACCCAGTTTCAACCCATTACAGTTTCAGTGTTGGAGAATCCAGTCGCCCATATGAACTCCTCCTGCATCTTAAACACAGTAATAAGACTTCAGGGTGGAGATACCTGTTGAGTTAAACACAGTGATAAGACATCAGGGTGGAGATACCTGTTGAGTGAAACACAGTGATAAGACATCAAGGTGGAGATACCTGTTGAGTGAAACACAGTAATAAGACATCAGGATGGAGATACCTGTTGAGTGAAACACAGTAATAAGACATCAGGGTGGAGATACCTGTTGAGTTAAACACAGTAATAAGACATCTAGGTGGAGATACCTGTTGAGTTAAACACAGTAATAAGACATCAAGGTGGAGATACCTGTTGAGTTAAACACAGTAATAAGACATCAGGATGGAGATACCTGTTGAGTGAAACAGTAATAAGACATCAGGGTGGAGATACCTGTTGAGATAAACACAGTAATAAGACATCAGGGTGGAGATATCTGTTGAGTGAAACACAGTAATAAGACATCAGGGTGGAGATACCTGTTGAGTTAAACAGTAATTAGACATCAGGGTGGAGATACCTGTTGAGTTAAACACAGTAATTAGACATCAGGGTGGAGATACCTGTTGAGTTAAACACAGTAATAAGACATCAGGGTGGAGATACCTGTTGAGTTAAACACAGTAATAAGACATCAGGGTGGAGATACCTGTTGAGTTAAACACAGTAATAAGACATCAAGGTGGAGATACCTGTTGAGTTAAACACAGTAATAAGACGACAGGGTGGAGATACCTTTTGAGTTAAACACAGTAATAAGACATCAGGGTGGAGATACCTGTTGAGTTAAACACAGTAATAAGACATCAGGGTGGAGATACCTGTTGAGTGAAACACAGTAATAAGACATCAGGGTTGAGATACCTGTTGAGTGAAACACAGTAATAAGACATCAGGGTTGAGATACCTGTTGAGTGAAACACAGTAATAAGACATCAGGGTGGAGATACCTGTTGAGTGAAACACAGTAATAAGACATCAGGGTGGAGATACCTGTTGAGTTAAACACAGTAATAAGACATCAGGGTGGAGATACCTTTTGAGTTAAACACAGTAATAAGACATCAGGGTGGAGATACCTGTTGAGTTAAACACAGTAATAAGACATCAGGGTGGAGATACCTGTTGAGTGAAACACAGTAATAAGACATCAGGGTGGAGATACCTGTTGAGTTAAACACAGTAATAAGACTTCAGGGTGGAGATACCTGTTGAGTTAAACACAGTGATAAGACATCAGGGTGGAGATACCTGTTGAGTGAAACACAGTGATAAGACATCAAGGTGGAGATACCTGTTGAGTGAAACACAGTAATAAGACATCAGGATGGAGATACCTGTTGAGTGAAACACAGTAATAAGACATCAGGGTGGAGATACCTGTTGAGTTAAACACAGTAATAAGACATCTAGGTGGAGATACCTGTTGAGTTAAACACAGTAATAAGACATCAAGGTGGAGATACCTGTTGATTTAAACACAGTAATAAGACATCAGGATGGAGATACCTGTTGAGTGAAACAGTAATAAGACATCAGGGTGGAGATACCTGTTGAGATAAACACAGTAATAAGACATCAGGGTGGAGATATCTGTTGAGTGAAACACAGTAATAAGACATCAGGGTGGAGATACCTGTTGAGTTAAACACAGTAATAAGACATCAGGGTGGAGATATCTGTTGAGTGAAACACAGTAATAAGACATCAGGGTGGAGATACCTGTTGAGTTAAACACAGTAATAAGACTTCAAGGTGGAGATACCTGTTGAGTTAAACAGTAATAAGACATCAAGGTGGAGATACTTGTTGAGTTAAACACAGTAATAAGACTTCAAGGTGGAGATACCTGTTGAGTTAAACACAGTAATAAGACATCAGGGTGGAGATACCTGTTGAGTGAAACACAGTAATAAGACACCCAGGTGGAGATACCTGTTGAGTGAAACACAGTAATAAGACATCAGGGTGGAGATACCTTTTGAGTGAAACACAGTAATAAGACATCAGGGTGGAGATACCTGTTGAGTTAAACACAGTAATAAGACATCAAGGTGGAGATACCTGTTGAGTTAAACACAGTAATAAGACATCAGGGTGGAGATACCTGTTGAGTGAAACACAGTAATAAGACATCAGGGTGGAGATACCTGTTGAGTTAAACACAGTAATAAGACATCAAGGTGGAGATACCTATTGAGTTAAACACAGTAATAAGACATCAGGGTGGAGATACCTGTTGAGTGAAACACAGTACTAAGACATCAGGGTGGAGATACCTGTTGAGTTAAACACAGTAATAAGACTTCAGGGTGGAGATACCTGTTGAGTTAAACACAGTGATAAGACATCAGGGTGGAGATACCTGTTGAGTGAAACACAGTGATAAGACATCAAGGTGGAGATACCTGTTGAGTGAAACACAGTAATAAGACATCAGGATGGAGATACCTGTTGAGTGAAACAGTAATAAGACATCAGGGTGGAGATACCTGTTGAGTGAAACACAGTAATAAGACATCAAGGTGGAGATACCTGTTGAGTTAAACACAGTAATAAGACATCAAGGTGGAGATACCTGTTGAGTTAAACACAGTAATAAGACATCAAGGTGGAGATACCTGTTGAGTTAAACACAGTAATAAGACTTCAGGGTGGAGATACCTGTTGAGTTAAACACAGTAATAAGACATCAGGGTGGAGATACCTTTTGAGTTAAACACAGTAATAAGACATCAGGGTGGAGATACCTGTTGAGTTAAACACAGTAATAAGACTTCAGGGTGGAGATACCTGTTGAGTTAAACACAGTAATAAGACTTCAGGGTGGAGATACCTGTTGAGTTAAACACAGTAATAAGACTTCAGGGTGGAGATACCTGTTGAGTTAAACACAGTAATAAGACATCAAGGTGGAGATACCTGTTGAGTTAAACACAGTAATAAGACATCAGGGTGGAGATACCTGTTGAGTTAAACACAGTAATAAGACATCAGGGTGGAGATACCTGTTGAGTGAAACACAGTAATAAGACATCAGGGTGGAGATACCTGTTGCTGAACACAATGGGAACAGTTGGGGAAAAAAGAAGTCAGAACTTCACTGACAGCCTCTGAAGACGCCCCTGAAGAAATGTCTGGCCTTGGTTCTCTCTGAACTAGTAACAGGGATATCAGCAGTAGCTTGATGGTTTATACTTGTGCCTCAGGGCAGGAGAGTACTTACTGTCTGGGCACTATCCCAGACCTTCTAGATATGTTTACCCCAGATGTCAAACAAATTTTAAGTGAAATTTGAGGAAAGTCAAAACAATTGTAATGTGAATCTGGGAGCTTTCATTTGGTAGTTTTAAAGCTGAAGTCCATGACTTTTTGTTATTTTCTCAGTTTGGACTATAGAGTTAAGTCCATGATACTGTCATCTTTACCTTGGTCGGATACCCTCTGTAGTCTCTGTATACCTCTCTTGAATTGTTTTGACCGGGTAGGACCAACACTGGTGCAGTGGCAAATACGTCTGTGTTGGAAACAGTTCTAGCAGCAAAAAAAGACTGAAACGTGATGCCGATGTGGCCATGACATCAATATTACTGTACAACAGTGTTCCTATTTTAGTTTGTAATACATTAGACTGTCTTGTGTTAGCTTTTGTCCCAGGATCCATTTTTACAAGGGTGGGAACTGCTTACTGCTGAGCTGATGGCACGCCAGCCACCTTGTTTTAGTCCCAGAAAATCAGTGTCTGCAGGTCTGTTTCTCTCTGCCTCCTGCAAACAACTGTATCACAACACTGTTCTTCTATAATGCTGTCTGTCCAACTGGACCGCCACATCACTGCATTACAAATGGAGAAACTAAAGGCTTATGAATGGAGAACAGTTGCGGATTGCAGCTTTAAGTGAATAAAAACGCTCCTCGTGGGCATCCAGTTCCCAGCCGACGGTTTGTTTGTTTGCTGCTCGGCTTGCTTTTAACTTTTAATAGCTATCTATTAACAATTCATTGGGACCACCAGAATATTTTAATTGATTTTATGGTTTGCCTCTTATTATTTTATGTGATCATCGACTCCTGCACTGACTTTATTGTACTGAAGCCTCTGAATCTGTAGTGGTTATGTGGCTTGTTTTTAGCCTGTGGCTAAGCTAAGCAAAACAATAATGCCAACTTTGCCCTGTGAGGACTGTGTGCTACTCAAGAAAGTAAACAGAAAGAAGATCGTTGACCTTGAGTAGGATGTTTGATGGCATTCTGATTAACTGCATAAGAAATAGTCTCTTTTGATCAGCTTTATGAATGTTGCTTCTGGGCAGTCCACACGGATTGCCTTTCTCAGTGCAGCCATCCAGGACACAGTCCTGTGGAACCCCTCCACTTGTCCATGGCTTTCCTCCTGCTCGACACCTAACCACCAGTTGCCCTGGGCTGAAGTGGTGGTGTGCGGTTGCAAGAGAGATTCGGATGCAGCTGTCTCACCCTCTCACCTAAGCCTCTCCAACCGCTACGTGACACTGTCTTACGACAGTCCGGTCTACCCAGCTGATGTCCCTGCCGATCCAACTCATCCTGATCTGGAACCCTTGGCAAAAAAGCGCCTGCCGACACTGCAGCTCCCCCACCACTAGTTGCTAGCAGTATTCAGGTGGCTCACCATCCCAATGTGAAGCCAAAACAGCCCTCAATCCGGGTAATGACCTCCTCTTCCCGTCATAAGATACTGAAAGAGGCCATGACTAAATGCTGTCGAAGTCTTTCTTGCCCCGAGCCAATACGGAAATCCATTCTCAGAGATGATGTTGTTGCCTTGCCACAACACTCGCCTGCTCGGACACCCCATCCCTAGTTAGCAATTTCCCACTCTTCCCTCCTGGAAACTCAATTTCTGCCTATGGTGGCACCCCACAGTTCTGTTCCCCCCTGCTAGCTGCACCCAATGGCCTCATCTGTCATTAAACCTCACTGGGAGTTTTTCCTATACAGACTTATTAGATACTGGGTCTCTCATCCATGCGACATAGCTAATAGCAGAAACAATAACAACCAAATATCTGGAGGAAATATTTGCAATTTATGTCCTATTTTCTTTATTCCCGTTCCGTTTCACTCTGCTTTGACACCAAGCAGTTTTGACCTCTTGAATGTGAAATCTCTTGGTAACACTGGGTAGCACGGTGGCCCAGTGGTTAGCACTGATGCTTCACAGCAAGAAGGTCCTGGGTGCGGACCCTAGGCCGACCCAAGTCCTTTCTGTGTGGAGCATGTTCTGTCTGTGTCTGCGTGGGTTTCCTTTGGGTGCTCCGGTTTCCTCCCACCATCATGAAGACATTCATGTTAGGGTTAATACTCCTGTCTGTGTCCCTGACCAAGGCGATGGAAAGAAGAACTGGAGTTGGTCCCCGGGCGCTGCAGCTGCCCACTGCTCCTATACAATACAATGGGTTAAATGCCAAAAACAAATTTCATTGTAAGAATAAAATTCGTTGTGACAATACAATGACAAAATAAAGTGGTTTTCTATTCTTTTTCGTTATTTTCTAATAACTACTTTATCATTAATGATTTTGTTGTTTCCAATAATCTGGACATTTTTATGGCTGTCCCCAGGGGACACTGTTACCTTGTTTGAGGCTAGGCCACCTGATTTTGCATATTTTCATATTCTCAGGCCCTCTGGAACAGGGGGTGTCCTAGCTTTTTTTGATGCTAGGTCTTAAGTGCCATACCTAATTTCCCCTCGGGGATGAATAAAGTATTCTGATTCTGATTCTGGTTCTGATTCTCTTACTTTTGGAAATTGTATCTCCTTTGAGGTTTTAAGTTTCTTAATTACTGGCCCTTCCCCTTTACTCTGCATCTAATCTATAGGCCTCCCAATTCAGTTAGTTTTATTTCTGAGTTTTCTGAGCTTCTAGCCATTGCCATGCCTAAATATGACAGGGTGCTTATTCTTGGAGACTTTAATATTCCTGTATGTTGTCCTTCCCATTCCCTCACCTCACATCTTTTAGACTCTTATATAACCTCATTCAATCTGTTAAAGCTGGCCACATATTCCAAGGTCACATCTTAGACCTTGTGCTCTCATCTGTTTTCTCTTTCAAGTGTCTAATTCTGGTGGATATGCTTCTAACTGACCATAAAGCTGTTGTTTTTAAAGTTTGACTACAGCGCTCTATCCGTAGTCACCATGCTAAAACATGCTCTTGCATTTCCAGTGTTGGTTCTGCAGTTTAATTTTGTGATGCTTTTAATTCATCATCCTTTAATTCCACTATATCCTCTCTCAATCCAGATGCACTGTTAAATTCATTCAATGATCAGTGCCTATCCATCCTTGATCAAAGTGCACTGTTTAAAACTAGAAACCAAAAATTAAATAACATCCCCTGGCTGAACGATCACACACGAGCCCTTAATCGACTCTGTAGAAAATCCAAATGACAATGGAAGGTCAACAAGTCCGAAATACCACATAATACCTTTAAAAACCAAATGTTAATTTACCAGAAAGCAGTTAAGGATGCGAGACCAGCTTACTTCTCTGAATTGATATCTAGAAATAACCACATCTAGAAATAAAGTTCTCTTTAGGGTAATTGATTCTGTTATTAATTATCCCTCCACTTCTTTTTTTGAACCTGATGTCTAGCTGTCCGAAAAAGGTGGGGAATATCAGATCCCAAATCCAGCCTGACCCTTGCATTCCCCATGTTAATTCTGCCTCTTTTACCCAGTTTCAACCCATTACAGTTTCAGTGTTGGAGAATCCAGTCGCCCATATGAACTCCTCCTGCATCTTAGACATCATCCCCACTAAGCTGCTCAAGGTGGTATTTTCCACAGTTAGCACCGTTATTCTGCAAATTCTTAATAATTATCTGGCCTCTGTTCTTTTCCAGATATAGTTTTAAGCTTGCTTGGAGACATGGGTAGGCATCAAGGGCTCGGCACTTAGTTTAATACGCTCATACCTCTCCAAAAGAACCTTTTCTGTTATTCTGGGTAACTCTAATTCCTTGATGGCTCAGATGATTTGTGGTGTCCCTCAAGGCTCAGTTCTTGCCCCCTTTCTGTTTTCTATATACATGCTGTCTCTTGGTCAGGTTATTCAAAATCATGATGTGTTTTATCATTTTTATGCTGACGACCCTCAGTTTTACATGCCATAAATACCATTAGATCTTAGCAGCCTAGCAAATCTCACAACATGCCTCTCTATGACATTAAATCCTGGATGTCCCAAAATTTTCTTAAATTTACTGATAAGTCTGAGGTCATTCTGTTCATTCCCCCAAATTCCATCAGCCCTTTTGGTACCAATCTTGGTGGTCTGTCAAATAGTCTTAAGCAGGCTGCTAGGAATCTTGGGGTAATATTCAATATTAACCTTGGTTCTGATAACATCTTGTCCAGTCATGTTTTCCCCAGCTTAAGGTAATCTCTAAAATAGTAATTTTTATGAATTGCTGATCTACAAAAAGTTGTGCATGGCTTTATCTTTTCTCAGCCTGATTATTGCAACACACTTTACTCATCTCATCTCATCTTCAGCTGCTTTTCCGCAGTCAGGTCACAGTGGCAACAAGCTAAGTAGGGCGCTCCAGACGTCCCTCTCCCCAGCAATGCCCTCCAGCTCCTCCTGGGGATCCCAAGGCGTTCCCAGGCCAGATTGGACATGTAGTCCCTCCAGTGAGTTCTGGGTCTACCCCGGGGTCTCCTCCCAGTCGGCCGTGCCCGGTAAACCTCCAAAGGAAGGCGCCCAGGAGGCATCCTAATCAGATGCCCGAACCACCTCAACTGGCTCCTTTTGATGTGAAGGAGCAGCGGCTCTACTCCGATGTTCGAGCTTCTCATCCTATCTCTAAGGCTGAGCCCAGACACCCTACGGAGGAAACTAATTTCAGCCGCTTGTATCCGCAATCTCACCTTTTCGGTCACTACGTAAAGCTCATGACCGTAGGTGAGGGTTGGAACAAAGATTGACTGGTATCATGACTGGTATTCCAGCACCTTAGAGCAGACTTTCCCAGGGAGGCTGAGCAGTGTGATGCTCCGATAATTGGAGCACACCCTCTGGTCCCCTTTTTTAAATATGGGAACCACCACCCCAGTCTGCCACTCCACAGGTAGTGTCCCCAACGTTCACGTGACACTGAAGAGGTGTGTCAACCAAGACGGCCCAACAATGTTCAGAGCCTTCAGCATCTCAGGGCGAATCTCATCCACACCCGGCGCCTTGCCACTAAGGAGCTTTTTAATTACCTCAGAGACCTCTGCCAGGGATATGGATGGGTCTTCCCCTGAGTCTTCAGACTCTACCTCCTCCACTGAGGATGTGTTAGTCGGGTTCAGGAGCTCCTCAAAGTGTTCTTTCCACCGCTCGACAACATCCCCGGTCTGGGTCATCAGTTCCCCTCCCTGGCTGAATACAGCCTGAGTCAAGCCCTGCTTCCCGTTCCTCAGTTGCCGGATGGTTTGCCAGAAGTTCTTGAGGCCAACCAAAGTTCTCCTCCATAGCCGAGTTTTTTGCTTTCACGACCGCCGAAGCGGCAGCCCTTCTGGCCAGTGCTGCTTCAGGAGACCCCTGGGCCAACCAAGTCCAAAACACTTTACTCGTTTACTCAATATCATCAAAAACATTAAAAAGAATGCATGGAAAAGGAATTTTGAAGCCATAACTCCTTACACTTTCTCCATAAGAAGTAAGCACACAACTCATGCCATTTGCAGGATTTTTTTTTTTCTAATTTCAAATTTGGTTTCAAAGCTTGCATAAAATATAGTCTTTCTCTCTGAGCTGCTGGCTTCCACTGAGAGCTCTTCCCACACATGTGTTCTTGTGTCTATGGCTGTAGATCCTGCCATGCAGTCCTCTTCCACCCCTGTTCTCATAGACAAAGAGAAAGCATTTTCTTCCTTCATATCTGTTCATAACTGCTCAGGGTGGCGCTTGCCTTGGAGAAACATTCATTAAAAATTATAATGCACATTAAAATGAAATTGGCCAACATTGGATTCCAGAGATCAAATCAAATGCTCATCAAAAGTGGTTAGGATGGTAGGTGAATGTGGAACACTTTATCAGGATCACTTTTTTGTTACCTTGTATTCCTTTGGCACAGATTAGTGCCACTGAACCTGAGAAAATTTTTATGATACTTCTGTTTTTCAACATTTCTTCTCAGCTTGCTGATCTGCCCTGTCAAGTATGCTTAATAGATGACATAAATGAATGGATGGTTTTTCTTTCAGCATTTACAGGCACAACCATATTATGTAACTTATTCAGATTTTTTTTTTTCGGTTTGTCTTTCCATCAGGAGGAAGGGACCAAACCAAAAATCCTGTCTTCTCAGAGATTGTCTCCCAAGTGGTGCTTCCTTGACTGTAAGTACTATTATTCATGCTCATATCATTTCAGGTTTTTAATATTAGTGCTCGTTCATATTTCATTACAATCCCATCCAGACCCATGTAGCTCTTTCTTACTCCATCCTCCTCTTGAATCATGGTTCCTCAGCTCATTTTGCTCCTCTCTTCCCTGGTTTTTGGTCCCTGAGTTGACCTAAGGTGATTCACCTCTTTTGCTCCATAAAGTAATCTTTCTTGACAACTCTAAAAAAAAAGTAACACAGGGATAAAAGTCTTTGCTGAACATACACTTAAAAGCTTGTTAGATAAATTCCTCTTTAGTAGCTATTAATGATTTTTACTGAACCCCTGACAGATTTGCTTTCTTCCTAGCCTGGCTTTTTATCAGTGCTGGGCCAATTGCTACCCTTCATATAGACTTGAAGGGGGCAAAGTGCATCCTTAATTATACAGATAGTTCAACATTTTTAGCAAACCACATACTGGTCAATATCTGTTTTGACTGAGTCGATAAACTGATGTGTTCATCAACTGCTCTGTAAAAAGTGTTGATAAAAGTTACACAAAGAGTTTCATTCAGTCACTCAGGTACATATGCTTTCACCCACAAAAGGGAGGGTAGACAGAATTTTAAAACTCCATTACAATGAAATATTTAAAGCTGTATAGACATTTTAGACCAAGTCTATCCATTGGCTTGGCAGAAAGAGGTTTACTGACCCACTGCTCCCAATCCCTCTAGAATTCATCTAAAATACTCGCTACAGACTGAGATACTATTACCTAAATGTGAAGTACTGTCTTGAACTCGTTTTAAGAAAACAGGTTTTAGCATTCTGCCGAAGTCCTTTCATTGGTTCAGTTGTAGCACATACATGTTTGTAAATGCTGATACCAAGTCTGCATTCATTTCCTGGAACATTCTTTCTTGACATGTTCAGATCCCTATGATCACTTACGTACTGTTATGTACACTAGTGTCATCTAACCATCTGCCACCAGGAGCCGCATGGCTGCAGGTTGTCCATTAAGAAGCGGCCAAACCATTTGTGTGAGTTTTCTACCATGTAAAGGGGAAAAACCACCTCTGGCTATATTTAGATCGCCTGGCACAAGTGACCCAATTCAGATTTTTTTGCTCACATGTGACACGGATTGGACATGCGTTATGACCGTGTAACCAGGGGGAAAAAGCACAGGGAAATGGATATTTTCAGGTTTTGCAACCTTTGTAAAGTGTGTTGGGATGTTTGCTGCTTGTTATCAATTGTGTTTTGTAAGGTGTCCTTCAGTGCTTTGAAAGGCGCCCATAAATAAAATGCATTATTATTGTTATTATTATTATTATTTATTAAAAATGTTTTTAAAGCCAACAAGCTCTAGTTGTTCTATGCTTATTTACAAGAGAGCAATATAAACTAAATAATTACCTGTCCACAGCTGAGAAGGCACAACAACAACCCAAACGTTTGATTTTAGGTCGTCAGTGGCCTACATATTAAGATTTTTTTTAAGATTTACATTTTATTAGAGATTTAAATATTAAAAAGATTTAAGATTTAAACATTTACATTTTAAATGTAAATTTTAATTTTAAAGCTTTATTTATTTTTTTATTTTTTGTATTTTCAACTTTATTAGACAGTGTCAGGCAGACAGAATATGCGATGGAAAGAGGGGAGTATGACATGCAACAAAGGTCGCCAGCTGGAATCAAACTGGCGACGGTTGTGGCCGGCCATGTGGTGTGCGCTGTAACCATTCGGCTATGGAGGCGCAGTGCCTGACTTATTGTGAATGAGGAGGGGCTGGTGAAGGGTCTGTATTTCAGGTGGCACCGTACAGTACGACACTCGAGTCGTGAAAACCCAACAGCTTTTTAAGACGTATCGAGACTCAAATAGGGCCAGAATGTAAGATATGGAGTTGTCAGTCATGTTTTGTTTACAGCTGTAGTTGTGCTGTGTTTGATTCCCGACTGTTTTTCTTGCTTTAGGTACGACAGCAGATCGGTTCTACAGGATAGACCGAGCTCAGGTAAGTCTGTCTGAAGTAATGACGTGAAATGAATGTTGTAGTACCAAATAGAACATATCCACTGGTATGACGATACCTACAGATGAATTTTACAACAGCTCTGAAGTGGTTCTAGTTGACTTCACTGCACCTCCCGTACCACAAGCATGCAGGAAATTGGTTTATTTCAGAGAACATCATACTAATCTGGATTAAAGTTAAAAAACAAAAACAAACTCATTTTATGCCCATGTAGACATACCTATAGCGTACTCTGGATGAGACCGCAAGGGAAAGCCGTGTGTTATGTTCCTTTTTCTAAACGTTTTACAGTCACGTGTGCATACATACATACGTGAAGACACAAAAAAGACAAACTAAGTCTTTCTGGTAGATTATAACCAAACTACTTACTCCCTATCCATCATCTGTCTCCATCACTAGTTTGTACACTGGGGTGTCCGGGTGGCGTAGCAGTCTATTCCATTGCCTACCCCCACGAGATTGGCAGTTCGAATCCCTGTGTTACCCCCGGCTTGGTCGGGGATTCCTATGGACACAATTGGCCGTGTCTACGGGTGGGAAGCTGGATGTGGGTATGTGTCCTGGTCGCTGCACTAGCGCCTCCTCTGGTCGGTCGGGGCGTCTGTTCGGGGGGGAACTGGGGGGAACTGGGGGGAATAGCGTGATCCTCCCATGCGCTACATCCCCCTGGTGAAACTCCTCACTGTCAGGTGAAAAGAAGCGGCTGGTGACTCCACAAGTATGGGAGGAGGTATGTGGTAGTCTGCAGCCCTCCCCGGATCAGCAGAGGAGGTGGAGCAGCGACAGGGATGGCTCGGAAGAGTTGGGTAATGTGCCAAGTACAACTGGGGAGAAAAAAAGGGGGGGGGAATCCACACAAAAAAAAGCAACTCATTTTCATAATATGTTATTGTCTTGCATCAGAATGTCTTATTTGTATCACGAATATGTGTATGTCCATTAGGAACATCTCAACTATGTCTCGGAGATCTCCCAGGAGGAGCTCTTCATCTTGGACCCCGAGTTGGTGGTGATGGTGACTGTGGGTACCTCCCCGCCTGCTATGCCCGAACTGATTAACTCCGTCACCAACCAAGTAAACCAAAGGTATGTCACAATCTTTTCTTAGTGCATAGTCACAGTCGTCACAGTGCTGATGTCTGCGTGGGTTCGGTAGGGTTTGTTTATTTGTTGGGTCTGGCTCACTCAGCGAGGTAAATTCCCTCTCGCAGCAGGCTACCTCACAGTTGATTTATGTTCAGCCAGTCCTAGATGAGACGACTCCTGCTGCTTTGGTGTCCCAGGGTATTTGAACTGGAAAGGGCCTTTCATACCGAAACATGGTTTGTGCGGCTGCAGCCACAGATACCCTCATTAGATGCTGCCAAACCAAAAAAAACAAACAAACAAAAAAACAAGGAGTACTCTGATCGTGTTTTGATATTACAAGATTAATCACGTCATTCAACGTCTTCAAGGGAAACCTGTAAATATCCATGTCATGTGGAATAAAACCTGTCATGTTGTGGAGGCAAATGGACTCTGTATCCGGCTTTCATAGCTGGTTAACCTGCAACTTTCAGTCGCACCATGGTCTGCACACCTCATTTGAAATGTTCTTCCAGGTAATTTAGATTTTCCCCTGGTTTTCCTCCTCTTTTCTTGGTGTCTCTCTCGCTCTCTCTTGGTTTATGTCCGATGCCGTCGCTATATCACATAGTCAGTACAAAAGTACCACTAGATCAGATCACTGTTGTTGATGCACGATGCAAAACAGAGACAAGAAAAGCTTTGATAGTGCACGGCTGGAGCTTGAACACATCTTCAGCTGCTTCTCCGGGGTCGGGTCGCGGTGGCAGCAAGCTAAGTAGGGCACTCAAGATGTCCTTCTCCCCAGCAATGCCCTCCATCTGCTCCTGGGGGGATCCCAAGGCGTTCCCATTCCAGATTGGACATGTAGTCCCTCCAGCGAGTTCTGGGTCTACACCGGGGTCTCCTCCCAGTTGGCTGTACCCGGTAAACCTCCAAAGGAAGGCGCCCAGGAGGCATCCTAATTAGATGCCCGAACCACCTCAACTGGCTCCTTTCGATGCAAAGGAGCATCGAAAGTACTGCGGACCAATTTGCCTTGGGAGATCCTACCAGGGGCTATTGCCCCCGACAACACAGCTTGCAGGATCACCAGGACACACAAACCCCTCCACCACATTAAGGTGGTAATTCTTGGAGGGGGGAGCTTGAACAATCACCGTGAAATAACTAACATTATGACCGTTCTGCTTTGCGGGGTATTATTTCCAGGTGTTTGCCGTGGTCAGTAAAAGAAGTTTGCCACGCCTGAAACATTCCCTCAATATGAGCCAGAGTAGATAAGGTTAGGACAAGTTTCATTATTGTATTTTAACACAACATTGTACTGCATGAGGCATAGAGTATCTGAATCCAGACTATGAATGAAAAGAGGATGAATAGAATAAAAACATCATGTCTTGCAGCATAAACATAACAGTAAAACTAGAAATACTAGAACACGTTAATGAAGTCATAATTTACAGCAAAGACATGCTCATTGCACTGGTGTACCAAATAACAATAACTACCAAATAACATGTACCAAATAACAATATGTACCAAATAACATGTACCAAATAACAATAAGTACCAAATAACATGTACCAAATGACAATAAGTACCAAATAACATGTACCAAATAACAATACCAAATAACAATATGTACCAAGTAACAATAACTACCAAATAACATGTACCAAATGACAATAAGTACCAAATAACATGTACCAAATAACAATGAAGTACCAAATAACAATATGTACCAAATAACAGTATGTACCGAATAACATGTACCAAATAACAATATGTACCAAATAACAATATGTACCAAATAACAGTATGTACCGAATAACATGTACCAAATAACAATATGTACCAAATAGCAATTTGTACCAAAAAAAACATGTACCAAATAAAATTATATACCAAATAACAATATGTACCAAATAACAATATGTACCAAATAACAATATGTACCAAATAGCAATTTGTACCAAATAATATTACACTGGTGTACCAAATAACTATGTACCAAATAAGCAACTCAGGGCATTTGCAGCCACACAGAGGTTGGTACAGAAGATCTCTTAAAACCCTTCTGCTGCACTTTTGTGGGATGAGCTGGAGGCTGAAGGTGCTCAGTGACTACATACATCAGTAAGGTGTTGGCGGGTGGGGTGGAGGATGGAGGTGAAGGTGCTCAGTGACTACATACATCAGTAAGGTGTTGGCGGATGGGGTGGAGGACGGAGGTGAAGGTGCTCAGTGACTACATACATCAGTAAGGTGTTGGCGGGTGGGGTGGAGGATGGAGGTGAAGGTGCTCAGTGACTACATACATCAGTAAGGTGTTGGCGGGTGGGGTGGAGGACGGAGGTGAAGGTGCTCAGTGACTACATACATCAGTAAGGCGTTGGCGGGTGGGGTGGAGAATGGAGGTGAAGGTGCTCAGTGACTACATACATCAGTAAGGTGTTGGCGGGTGGGGTGGAGGATGGAGGTGAAGGTGCTCAGTGACTACATACATCAGTAAGGTGTTGGCGGGTGGGGTGGAGGATGGAGGTGAAGGTGCTCAGTGACTACATACATCAGTAAGGTGTTGGTGGGTGGGTGGAGGATGGAGGTGAACTCGTTCCTCTGCTACTCACTTACAGAGCTTGTCTTCTGTTGTTTAGTGAGAGCCCCTCCAGTGAGATGAATAACCAAGCTGCCTCCTCTTCCTCATCCTCATCCTCACACTCCAGTACCAGGTACACACACACACACATACACACACACACACACACACACACACACACACACACGGTGTGTTGTCAGAACACTGTACATGGTAATCTTTTACCTACTACTCCCTGTGTTCGGAGAGGGCGAGGGAGAGGATGTGAGGTTGTGTGACTGACAGTGTGTGTAGTGTGTGTGTACTGTGTGTGTATTGTGTGACGTTGTGTTACTCTAGTCTCTACAGGCCACACTGACATCGAGGGGCCCAGTGTGTAGGTTTGGGAATACATGAATATTCACCATGTTTCACCTTTCCAAGAGGAGTGCCAACGGAGCTGCCACTCTGTGTGTGTGTGTGTGTGTGTGTGTGTGTGTGTGTGTGTGTGTGTGTGTGTGTGTGTGTGTGTGTGTGTTGTCTATGAGAGCATGCATGAGCAAGAAGGAAAGTGAGACCGTGTGGGTAACAGTTTTTGCTGCGTGCCTAAATAAGAAATCCCTTTAAACTTAATTACACACACACACACACACACACACGCACACACGCACACACGCACACACACACACACACACACACACACACATGGCTGCACACTGTCAATTCCCACCTATGGGACTGGTGTGAAAGTAGCTGCGACATTAGAGAGAGTTTGTGAAGGATTAGGATAAGCTGTGTGTGTGTGTGTGTGTGTGTGTGTGTGTGTGTGTGTGTGTGTGTGTGTGTGTGTGTGTGTGTGTGTGTGTGTTTGTGTGTTTGTCTTTTAATGCTCCTTCTCTTGTCAGAAACTGAAACTGTCAGAGCGAGAGACCTTCAAACTACTTGTGTAATTTTGATAAATTCAGTGAAACACAGTAAACACAGCAAGAGATGTATTATTTATTTATTTATTTGTTTAGTTTTATTTGTTTTTATTTTTATTTGGTTTAAACTAGACTTTAACTCCGGTCAGACAGGACCCCAATTAAATGTTGTGTAGTATTCCGTTTAGTGAGAGTAATACTTTTTATTTTGTGGGGGGGGGGTTTCCCCCCTTTTTCTCCCCAATTGTATTCGGCCAATTACCCCACTCTCTGCTCCACCCCCTCTGCTGATCCAGGGAGGGCTGCAGACTACCACATGCCTCCTCCCATACATGTGGAATCACCAGCTGCCTCTTTTCACCTGACAGTGAGGAGTTTCACCAGGGGGACGTAGCGCGTGGGAGGATCACGCTATTCCCCCCAGTTCCCCCTCCCCCCCGAACAGGCGCCCGGACCGACCAGAGGAGGCGCTAGTGCAGTGATCTGGACACATACCCACATCCGGCTCCCCACCCGCAGACATGGCCAACTTTAGGGACGCCCGACCAAGCCGGGGGTAACATGGGGATTCGAACCGGTGATCTCCATGTTGGTAGGCAACAGGATAGACCACTACGCTGCCCAGAGGCCTCGAGAGTAATAGTTTTAGTCAATATGTTAACTTGAATGAGTGGTTTACAAAGAATCTTCCAAAATAATTAATAAACTAGCTAACTAGCTGACTTGTGGTTTGCTGATTAACTCATTAACTGATCAGCTGCAGTATCTGGCCACCTGACCAACCAAACGACTCGCTGTCCACCTCGCTGATTCCTTTCTAAAGGACTGGCTGACCAGTTAGCTGGGCAGGCAAAAAACACTCAGTATCAAAGGTTCCAGAGACTCCGCGGTGCTCACAGGACCAACATACATGTCTTCAGCTTGCATGTACCAATGATCCCAAGAGCTATGCCGTCTGGAGCTTGGCTCCTGGTAGGGTCACCCAAGGCGGATAGGTCAAGGGGGAGGTTCCAGATGAAGCGTGATCCAACAAAGACCTCAACGGTGGAACTGATGGAAGATGTCTCCAGGTCACAACGGCAGTGAAGGTGGCTGTAGGCTGCAACAGAATGTGGTCCCCAATGGTCTTGGTTCTCCGTGCCATTGGACTCTGGACACCCCTTGCCAAGGACCGTGTGGTGGCTGCAGGAGCATCAGCCACTCCACGTAAAACGCTGTCATACACAGCCGTCCTCCCATTATGTAGCTCCAGGATCAGCCTCTACACCCACCTGAAGACCCACAGAGACCCAGAGGGAGGACGGTCATACTCGACCCCGATTGACCAGCGATGATACCCTATAACCTCCATACAGTGCTCTTGAAACAACGTACGATGACCTTTTCACCTCCATAGGCTATGATGCACATTACCTGTTTTTAAACCGAATGTACAATACAAATGCACAATTGCAAATACACACACACACACCTGCTGTATACTGGTTACAAATTATTGCTGTTATTGTTGTGGTTGTAACATAGCTATATGTCTTCTCCTGGAGCTCCACCTTGCCGTGGTGGAGAAGCTTGCATGTACCAATGATCCCAAGAGCTATGCCGTCCAGAGCTTGGCTCCTGATAGGGTCGCCCAAGGCGGATAAGTCAAGGGGGGGTTCCAGACGAACCGTGATCCAACAAAGACCTCAACGGTGGAACTGGCAGAAGACAATGCCAGTGAAGGTGGGTGAAGGCTGCAACAGAGGGTGGTCCCCAATCATCTTGGTTCTCCATGCCATTGGACTCTGGACACCCCCTGCCAAGGACCGTGTGGTGGCTGCAGGCAGATCAGACACTAGATGTAAAAAGCTGTCACGGGCAAGTGTCCTCCCATTATGTGGCTCCAGGATCGGCCTCT